>NC_045960.1:114873263-115173263 GCF_010909765.2 Amblyraja radiata | reverse complement strand
TGGCCTACAGGCCTACTCCTGCACCTATTTTCTATGTATCTATATATCTATGTATGACAAAAGTTAACACTTCTTGTCTTGTGGATGGCCGTGGTTGTTCTGCCTAGAATGCTGATTTCAAAGATTGAAATCCCAAAAAATCCCCAAGCAATCAAACTGCGAGAGAGAGAGATTAATCTCAAGGAGGAATTAAAATATGTGCATGTAACTGTATCACCAGCTGAAATGATTGATTTGTCCCGCAGCTTCTCGAATGCCGACTCAGTGTTTTCCCCTCAATGTTCACCCCAGTAATAATTTGTTTGCAAGGTAAAGGAAAACAAAGTGAATCATCCCTGGAGGAGGAGAGTGGAAAAGTGCCAGTTAGATGTCTAACAAATCTTAATTAAGTTGTAGTGCCTGAATGATGACTATAATCAAGAGAGCAGTCTTTGCGTGAGCTTTTATTATTTGTGGAAGTAAGTTGAACTTTTGGCTTCACTAAACATAATGTATGGTGCAGGTTTGTATCTGGGGTTAGTTGCCCCAGGATAATGTCTCCCTTGGAAAAAGGTACTGACGTGTGAAAACACACACCACTTTAATCAGGGATAGTTTCTTCCCAGCTGTTATCAGGCAACTGAATCATCCTAACACAACCAGAGAGCAGTGCTCAACTACTATCTTTCTCTAATGCCCTGACTGGACTTTACTGGCTTTACCTTGCACTAAACCCTTATCATGTATCTATACACTGTAAATGGATTGATTCATGTATTGTCTTTCTGCTGACTGGTTAGCACACAACAAACAGCTTTTCACTGTACGTAAAGGCTCTGCAGGAGACTCTGCAGAGAGTAGTGCGTTTGGCCGAACGCTCTATGGGAACAACACTCACACCCCTGCATGACCTATACACCAGGGGGTGCAGATCAAGAGCCAGCAACATAACGAGGGACCCCTAGCACCCCAGCTGCTACGGTCAGGCAAGCACCTCCACTGTCATGCTGTGAAAACAGAGTGGATGAGAGAGTTTCTTCACACAGGCCATCAGGACTGTAAACTCTTATCTTACCAGGGACTAATTTACTGTACTTCCTCTTCTTCTTCTTCTTCTACTTCTTCTTCTTCCGTGTGGCGTGCACAGCCTAAAGTTGTTGGACAACTTGTTCTATTTGATCTTCCGTTTGTGCACGTCGAGTTGATTGCATTAGTCGAAACAGGGCGGACCACGTGAAGGTTGCAATCTTCCAACCCACTGTACCAATTTACTGTAGTGTTGTGTCTTTTAAAAAAAAAAAATCTAAAATGTAAATACTGGTTCTGTTCTGTTCTGTTGTTTTACACAATCTACAGGCATTCATTTCACTTCAAAATCTTGTTTGTGTATGTGACAAATAAACTTGACTTGACTTGACTAAAGAGCAACTGAAGTGAACTGAAGTGGACTCGGTTGCTCATGTCAACATGGATAGCTGTAGCACGACTGTCCCAGTACAAACCAAATCTGGGAGGCTGTGCAAAAAATACAAACTGTTGCCAGAAGAAAATGTAAACTTTAGAAATTGTAATTGGGGAAATAAAATTCCTTTAGCAGGGTGACCAAAATTGAATATACTGTATTTCCCAGCAAAGAAGACGTTATTTATTAACTGATAATAAGGTCTGAAAATTTACCTGCGTCTTGGCGGCCGAATGTTAGATTGTTATCCAAGAACATTAGACTTGGCTATTCCTCAGTACAACGGCTGTGAAGGACAGTGCCGCTGGGGGTGGGAGAGTTCCGTCCACAGTGTGTGGGGAGTCTGGCCCAGGTCAGCATGGCAAAGTAGCAAACTTGGCTGGGCCGCCAGGGGTAAAGTTGCAGGGAGCGCAGGAGCGTTGAGAAGGAGGGGGTTGGGGATCATGCCAGTAATTCACTCAGTAGCTCGGGTGGGTGCGAGCGGCCGCCGGAACCGGACAGCGGAATCGCCCGCCACCGCAGCGCTTTCCGCCAGCCTTTTTTCTATATTTAGCAACTCAAAATGGGGGTGTGTCTTCATTGCTGCGAAATACGGTAATACTCAAAATAAAAGTACACAAAATGATGGGAGGCATAATTAGGGTGGACAATCAGAACCTTTTGCTCAGGATAGAAATATCAAATATTGGAGGGCATAGCTTTATGGTGAGGGGCAAAGTTTAAAGGAGACATGCGGGGCAAGTTGTTTACATAGAGGGTGGCGAGTGGCTGGGACACGCATAGATGCTGGTGGAGGCAGATACGATTGTGGCATTTACCAGACATTTGGATAGGCACATGGATGTATGGAGGGATTTGCATAATGTGGTTTTGGCATCATGTTCGGCAGAGACATTTATGAGCTAATTAGCCTGTTGTGCTCTACCATTCCATTTCCATTATTTTATCTTCATTGTAACAATGTAGTTGAGAGGAAGGAGAATGGAAGGTTACAGATTTTAGGATGTATCCAGGGTTATTATTAGTTTGTAGTTTAATAAACCATTTGCTTTTTTTTGTAATTTCCATGCCTTGTGCGTGGAGATGATGTAACAATTACTACCCTGAAGACTATCTCATGGCAGTAAGTTCTTGACAACAGGGTTATTTATCCCTTGCATTTGAAGTTTCTTGGATACAAATATTCCCTGCATTGCCTCCAATTTGAATTTAAGAAGCATAGCTTCTTGGAAATTAGTAGCTGAGAATTTACAGGCATGTATCAATTTTAAGGATTTTCCCATTTCTTTAGAATAAATTCCATCTATAGTGTATCTCCATCCAACAGTTAGTCATAGTCATAGAGTGATACAGTGTGGAGACAGGCCCTTCAGCCCAACTTGCCCATACTGGCCCAACATGTCCCAGCTACACTAGTCATAGAGTGATACAGTGTGGAAACAGGCCCTTCAGCCCAACTTGCCCATACTGGCCCAACATGTCCCAGCTACACGAGTCATAGAGTGATACAGTGTGGAGACAGGCCCTTCAGCCCAACTTGCCCATACTGGCCCAACATGTCCCAGCTACACTAGTCATAGAGTGATACAGTGTGGAGACAGGCCCTTCAGCCCAACTTGCCCATACTGGCCCAACATGTCCCAGCTACACGAGTCATAGAGTGATACAGTGTGGAGACAGGCCCTTCAGCCCAACTTGCCCATACTGGCCCAACATGTCCCAGCTACACGAGTCATAGAGTGATACAGTGTGGAAACAGGCCCTTCAGCCCAACTTGCCCACACCGGCCAACATGTCCCAGCTACACGAGTCATAGAGTGATACAGTGTGGAAACAGGCCCTTCAGCCCAACTTGCCCACACACCGGCCAACATGTCCCAGCTACACTAGTCATAGAGTGATACAGTGTGGAAACAGGCCCTTCAGCCCAACTTGCCCATACTGGCCCAACATGTCCCAGCTACACGAGTCATAGAGTGATACAGTGTGGAGACAGGCCCTTCAGCCCAACTTGCCCACACACCGGCCAACATGTCCCAGCTACACTAGTCATAGAGTGATACAGTGTGGAAACAGGCCCTTCAGCCCAACTTGCCCATACTGGCCCAACATGTCCCAGCTACACGAGTCATAGAGTGATACAGTGTGGAAACAGGCCCTTCAGCCCAACTTGCCCACACACCGGCCAACATGTCCCAGCTACACTTGTTCCACTTGTCTGCACTTGGTCAATATCCCTCCAAACCTGTCCTATCCATGTACCTGTCTAACTGTTTCTTAAACAATGGGATAGTCCCAGCCTCAACTACCTCCTCTGGCAGCTTGTTCCATACGCCCACCACCTTTGGATTCCCATTAAATCTTTTCTCAGGTTCTGGTGAAATCTTTTCCCTCTCATTCTAAACCTGGGGACGACATAGTGGTGCAGCAGTGGAGTTGCTGCCTTACAGCGCCAGAGACCCAGATTCGATCCTGACTACGGGTGGGTGGGTGGTGGGACTGTACGGAGTTTGTTCTCTGGGTGCTCCAGTTTCCTCCCACACTCCAAATATGGCAGGTTTGTAGGTTAATTGGCTTCTGTACATTTTCTCTGGTGAATAGAGTAGAACTAATGTGCAGGTGATCGATTGTTGGTCAGAGCGGACTCAGTGGGCAGAAGGGCTTGTTTCTATCCTGTATCTCTAAACTAAACTAAACTGTGTCTTCTGGTTCTCGATTCTCCTAACATGGGTAAAAGACCCCCCTGTGCATTCAATATGTCTATTCCTCTCATGATCTTATACACCTCTAAGATCACCCCGGTAGATAAAAGTGCTGGAGAAACTCAGCGGGTGCAGCAGCATCTATGGAGCGAAGGAAATAGGCAACGTTTCGGACCGAAACCCTTCTTCAGACTCTAAGATCACCCTGCATCCTCCAGTGCTCTAATGAATAGTAAGATTAAACGAGACCTTACCAGTTTGAAGTTTGATCTTTATTTTATGAGGAGTAACGTTGAGGGATTACGTGAAGACCCCGCCAGTACGCATGCATGTCAATCTTCAAAGCAGCGGTGTGAAATCACAGACAACAATAAATGAACTGAACATAGTAAGATTAGAGAAATAGGATACCAGTTGAACTTTATGATCGAGGGTGGGCATGGAAGGCACGTAATCCCTCAACGTTACTCCTCATAAAATAAAGATCAAATTTCAAACTGGTAAGTTCTCGTTTAATCTTACTATTTTACTTCGGAGTCACGTGAGTGACTACGTGAAGATTTTAATGCTCTGTGATTTCATGCCGTGGAAACGAGTCCAGGCGTCATACACTGCATCAGTAGGCCAATGATGAGTGAACATTAAGAATGTATTTAGACATGACATAGATATAGACATGTTGATGCTATTAGTGAATAATAGTGTCAATAGTAACCTCCCTCAACCTGGAGGAAGTATGAACCATACCTAACAGAGTTGGCAAATACCCCTGATCTGGCAATTGGTTTATTCTGAATTTTTGGACAGATCAATAATTTGACCATCCTGCAACCGCTAGGATGTGGTCCATCCCTGCTGCTGAGGTATAGCGGTCCTGGTGGAGTGTGACTCAATGTCAATGTACACTCCTGTATGTGCCAGACCCATATAACCATCTGGAGAAGGTTCGTAGTGATTCCTTCTGTAGATGGTTTATGCATGCAACCAATAATATAGCTACCTCAATACCACTAACCACGCCTTAGTTACCAATTATAATAACGCCTTCTTCTTCTTCTTCTGCGCAGTACAGTAGCAGACTGGAGACAGTGACTGCTGATGTGTGTTTAACCCTGTGTTCTCATTAAAGACTAGTGTAAAGTACAAGTGTGTTTGATCACACATTTACATGGTGTCAGTCGGTAAAGACTCGCGTCTCCTGTTTCCCGGGTTTTATTTCTTTTTCTGAGTTTTATTTCTTTTTCTGAGTTTTGCTTTCACTGACCATGGCATCCTCGTGCCGAAAGCCCGCGCCCCTCATCTTCGATTCTGACATCGCAGAGTGCTGGGCTACCTTCGAGTTGGACTTCAGCCACTACATCAACATCGCACATCGGAACGAGCCCGATGCGGTCAAAGCCTCTCTACTTCTCAACCTTGCCGGCCCCGATGCCATGAGGAGAGCAAGAACCTTCACCTACGACCCGCCGGTCTTGGGTCCCGATGATCAGGTACAGATACCTCTAGAGACTGCTGACCACCCGGTATGCCTGCTGCGCAAGTTCAGGGAGATTTGCGACCTGCCCTCGAACCGTAATTTAGAGAGGGCGCGTTTTTTCACCAGAAAGCAGCTGCCGGAGGAACCTGTTGAATGTTTCATTGCTGACCTGCGATACCTAGCCGAAAGGTGCCGTTTCGGTGCAATGACAGACCAGCTTACCAGGGACATTTTAGTTACGGGGATGCTCGATCAGAGGTTAAGATCGGAGCTCCTTAGGAAACCAGATCTGACTCTGAGCGAAGCCATGCACGCCTGCAGAATGGCTGAGGTCGTTGACCCGCAGGTCGGTCAGCAGGGGTCGGACACGAAATCGATCAATCTGACCGGGTTTAACTGACCGCGTCCTCGGAATGGATAACACAAAATTTGTGCCACGGGCCAGCTACGGTCCCAGCGGGGTGCCCCCCAGTAAGTGCCCCAATTGCAACTACATGCATCAAAAGCAGTCGCCGTGCCCAGCTTACGGCAAATCCTGCAACTTTTGTAAGAAGTGAAATCATTTCTCTGCAGCTTGCCGCTCCCGTGGGAAAGTTCCACAGGCTTCTAGACCTAACTTAAACATGCTGATGCAAATTGATAACCAGTATGGTTCCCAGTCCTCGCTAGACACGGCCCACGATTCTGATCCAATTAATTCTCAAGAGGAGGCGAGTGTGTTCTCACTCCTCCACGCACCTGGCCGACTACCCGATCCGACCGTCCTGGTTACTGTCAACAATTGCAGTTTCCATGCTAAGCTCGACACGGGTGCCAAGGTCAACGTAATGTCAACAAGCCTGTTCAAGAAGATTAGAAACAATGAGCTCCTAACTGCAGACCGGTCCACTCTGCATGCTTACGGGGGCGAGGTGCTGAGACCGATGGGAAAGGGCACCTTCAATTGCGTGCTGAAGAAAACATCGCGGGCCCTTACGTTTTATGTCTTGAACTCTGACTGTGTAACTGTTGGGCAACCAGGCATGCCAGGACCTGGGACTGGTGTCGTTCGACCGAACGGTCCACAAAGTGCTGATTTCGCTGGATCCGATATCGGAATACCCCGACCTGTTTAACGATGAGCTGGGCAAGCTGCCCATCACCCACAGAATTGCCATTGACCCGAAGGTGGCGGCCGTGGTCCGCGCACCGCAAAGAGTGTCCCACGCCATGAAAGACAAAGTTGAGTCGATGTTGAACGACATGGTCGCCATGGGAGTGCTGGAGGCGGTCAGCGAGCCCACCGAGTGGGTCTCCACCATGGTTGCCACCCTGAAAAAGGACAGAAATGAAATACGGGTGTGCATCAACCCGAAGGATTTAAACCTCGCAATCAGGTGCCCCCACTACCCCATGAGGACCGAGGAGGACATTGCAGCCCAAGTCGGGCAGGCCACTGTCTTCTCAGTCCTCGACGCGAAGAGTTCCTTTTGGCAAATACCACTGGACAAGGGCTCCTCCGACCTGACGACGTTTTCGACACCGTTTGGCAGATTTAAGTTTCTGCGGATGCCATTCGGCATCAATTCTGTGAGCGAGGTGTTCCAGAGGGCGATGGAACAGTTGTTCTCCGGCCTTCCGTACGCCATCATCGTGGATGACATCCTGGTTTATGGAAAGGACGTTGCTGAGCACGACATGATCCTCCGCCGCGTCCTGGATCGGGCTCGGCAAATCAACCTGAAGCTGAACTCTAAAAAGTGCAGGTTCCGGGTCTCGGAAGTCATGTACGTCGGGCATGTCTTCCTTTCGGAAGGACTAAAGCCCGACCCATTGAAGGCTGCCGCAATCACCGAGATGCCGGCCCCCACCGACGTGCTCGGTCTGCAACGGTTCCTGGGTATGGTGAACTACCTAGGGAATTTATACCCAATCTCAGCGAGCTGAGCTCGTCCCTGCGGTAACTGACCAGAAAGGACACCGCTTGGTCCTGGTTCCCGCAACACCAGCAGGCGTTCGACTGTTTGAAGTCCAAGTTGATCAGCACCCCGACACTAAGGTTTTACGACCTACGGCGCCCGATCACTGTCACCTGCGACGCCTCCAGGTTCGGGCTCGGTGCGGCCTGCCTACAGTCCTCTGATGATGGATCGCTGTATCCTGTCTCGTATGCCTCCCGCACCATGACCGACACCGAACAACGGTATGCTCAGATCGAGAAAGAGTTGCTCGCGGTTGTGTTTGCCTGCTCTAAATTTAAGGACTTCCTTTTTGGCAGCTGTTTTACGGTCGAGACTGACCACCAGCCGCTGGTGACCATTTTAAACAAGCTGATCCATGTCGCTCCTGCCAGGCTGCAGCGGATGATGTTGCAGCCTCAGCGCTTTGACTTAAAAAACTGGTCTACAAGAAGGGCACGGAGATGCACGTTGCCGACACTCTCTCTCGCGCCCCACGGGCTTCCTGTGACCGCCACCCCTACGAACAAGAGGAACTACTTGTGCTCGGCGTTAACTTTGTCCCCACTAAGCAGCTCCAGTGCCTGGCCGAGCACACCACTGCGGATCCCGCTCTGCAGCGACTTTCTTCCGTGATCAAACTTGGCTGGCCAAGCAAGCGCGCCAGTGCACCGGCTGAGGATCAACCCTTCTTCCTGGTCCGCGACGATGGCATCATAGTTAAGGGCCACAAGGTCGTGGTCCCTTCCTCCCTGTACGACCAGTACTTCAATGTGGCCCACAGTGGGAACCCTGGAGCTGATGCGACGAATGCCCACGCTCAGTGCCAATTCTACTGGCCTGGCATGGCCAAGTACATCTGAGACCGCATCTCGTCCTGCTCTACCTTCAACAACCTTGCGCCCCACCAGCAACGTCAGCCACTTTTACAGCAACCGGCGCCTGCCATGGCATGGACTTCGCTGGCTGCTGACATCTTCGAATGGCGTGGCAAGCATTATCTCGTCCTGGCCGACTCATACTCGAACTGGTTCGAGGTGGACCTTCTTACTTCCCTCACGTCCGAGATGGTTATCCGCAAGCTGCGGAGACATTTCTCCACTTTCGGCTCCCCGGTCCGTTTGCAGACCGACAACGGCAGGCAGTTCACAAGCAACGAGTTCAAGGCATTCGCCAGCAAATGGAACTTCCACCATTTCACCAGTAGCCCGGAGCACCCACAGAGCAACGGTCTTGCGGAGCGGGCGGTCCGAAGTGCAAAACCTTTAATGGAGCAATCGCGCCTGACAAACTCCGATTTTTACCTAGACCTCCTGAACCCCATAAATATCTCCAGAGACCCGACCATGGGTTCACCTGCCCAGCGCCTGATGTCCAGGCCAACCAGGCCACCGATCCCGATTGCTCAACACAAGCTGCTGCCTCAAGTGTTGGAGCCTGCCTCCGTCCAGAGGCGCATACAGGAAAGACATGACGTCCAATGGCGATCCCACGACAGGTTGTGCAAACCTCTTAAGCCTTTGCAGCCAGGTCAGGTCGTTCGGCTGCAGACTGCCAGTGGCTATTCCCGTCTCGCAACAGTGGTTGGCGTGGCCAAGTCTCCCCGCTCCTATCTGGTTGACTTTGAAGGAACTGTTTATCGCAGGAGCCGTCAGCATCTGCTTGCCGTGAACGAGCCGAGACCGGCGCCCGAGGGTCCATACGCTCTGCCGCTGCTGTTCCTGCCACCGACAACTGTCCCGGTTGCTGACCCCTGCATGCCCCAGACCCCTCGCATGCTGCGATCTCCGCGTGGGTCGCCCTGTGCCGACCGCATTTCAACCCCTCCTGCATGTCGGTCCCCCCTACCGTTCTCAGTCTCCCCTGCAGCCTCGCCGTCTCCAGCTCCCGCTGATTCCTCTGTTCTTTCTGGTGAAGGGGGGGAACGGCGATTACGGCGATTTTGTTTAATTTTGTTTAACTCTGTTGCCATGGTTCCGTGCCATGCTTGGTTTTCTAAGGGGAAGGATGTAGATGGTTTATGCATGCAATCAATAATATAGCTGCCTCAATACCACTAACCACGCCTTAGTTACCAATTATAATAACGCCTTCTTCTTCTTCTGCGCAGTACAGTAGCAGACTGGAGACAGTGACTGCTGATGTGTGTTTAACCCTGTGTTCTCATTAAAGACTAGTGTAAAGTACAAGTGTGTTTGATCACTCATTTACACCTTCTAACAGGTTTTATGTAACTAACAATATTGCTGTCAGAGTCTATAAGGCTCTTAGGAACCTTGACATACTAGTGTAGATGAGTGATCACACGCAACCAAAGGTCCATGGGATATGCAACATCTAGTTTGGTCTTGTGTCCCTGTCTAATTTGCTTGGCTAATCATAAACAAAACATGTTATTATAGCCCGCAGATATGATCATCCTATCCAGTGTAGCCATGACTGGACCCGTAGCGCTGTACTCAGCGCCATGGCATAATCACTAGTACGTGAGTATGACCATGGACAGGGATGTTGCTGGTGCCCATCGGTGAAGTGACGTAGCACAATGTTAACAACCCATATCTCTGCGTCCCTAAGCCTGGGAGGTTTTAAGTTGACGATACCTTCATATTCTAGATGTCAGAGGGTCAGAGTGGTTTATGTTCTCCGCAGCCAAATGATGAGGAGGTACTTCAGGCACAGTAATGGAAAATTAACTTAATGTTATAATCCTATAAAACTGAATTTTAATGTGTCAGTCATCCGTGCCGAGTTAAACGTAAGGAAGCATAAACAATGCTTCCCATCTCCTATGCAGATTGCTGCTATTTGGTGCTATCCCTGCAATCTGTAGGGAGCACTCCTAATGCTTATGGTTTGACAACCCGAGCCGCAGGAACGATCTCTCAGAGTCTGTAAGTCTATGAATTGATTATATCATGCAGAGGATGGTTTCAACATCACAACTGAACCAGCATCTTATTTATCCGAAAATAACCATGTAAGGTTTTATGCTCATTCTTCGCCTCAGCGGGAGCCATAGGTATATAACCCAGGCAGGCACTATGAAACCCGGAAGCGGGAATCTTGCTGAATTTTACAAGACCTGTCTATTGAGGCCAAATGGAGGAAGACATAAAAGAACATTCCTCCCTCGTGTAGCGAGAATGCACCCTTCGCCACTATATGCCTCGTTCACTGTTGATTGAGCCTGGATGCAAGCATTTCAATAGTTAGTGTTCCATCGATCCACAATGTCATTAAATACTTTGTGATCACACATTCATTCTGTGTTGTCATTGATTTTGCATAAAAATACACCAATGCTAAATGCGGTTTGGTAAAACTATCACCGGATACTTAGATTTGATTGTACCTTTGTGATTAACATATACCACCACCAAAGTGTATCACCTTGGACTTGTGCATGCAGTTTATGCTTATCCACACACCCTTTAATGCACAGAATGCACCTGGTGTCCATTGGCAGTTGATACCATGACTGAACACTTGATAACTCATGCTAATCCCATCTGCCTCTGTAACTAGAGATGGTATTAGTAAATTACCCATCTTTGCGCAATAGCATCAGTTTGGAAATGACTGAAGATTTATGGACAAGAGGTTTTAGTGGAGCAAAGCTGTCAATCATTGTGACTTTGATAGTTTCAGCTGAAAAATAGCAGAGGTCTAATTTTTTGTCTGAGAGCTGATCCCAGACAAATAAATGGATGATTGTATCCCAACAATCAATAGTTTCAGTTGGTATCAACTTAATTTAAATTTAACTGGATGGGTGAGAACCAATTTCTCAAATATAGCTATGTGGCTGATAAGGCTAATTTAGTAAAATACAGTATGTTCAATATCATCCAGATTGGCCATAACACTTATTTGTTAGCTCTGTGCAGTTGAAGCACTGAAAGTAGTGATTTGGTAAATAATCTGGAAACTGGAGTTAGCCCATTTTGCAACGCTGCTGAGTGTATCATTGCCTCATCCAGTTAAATTTCAAATATATTCAACCCTGTGAGCGGAAATGATCACATGGAAGTTATTCAGAAAAGTCTATACTGCACATGCGGGTTGAGGCTGTTGGCAATGATCAGTCCACATCCCATTCTTGTGAGCCTGCCTTGAAAGGCAACTCCAACCATACCTGTGTGCAGTATAAACTAATCTAATGTTATCCAAACCCAGTGTAAATATTCAACCAGTATTCAATAATATTACCAACTTGTATCCGTGACAGGAGACATCATCGATGTGGTTCCAGATCTTTATCCGAATGGGAGGACTTATGCAACCCGACTCAGGAGCTACCTCAAACATGTGTGCATGATTTTGCACCTGCTCCTGGGAGGTAGAGGAGCTCGAGTACGGGGTTGGCGCATCTTCCAGGAAGGCCGTTCTGGGCTGTGGCCTAAAAGAGACCTTTGTCCTGGTTGTACGGCCTTCAAGCTTTCACCAGCTTCAGTTCATCGTGGTTTGCTGGTGGGTGCGTAGGGGTGCTGCTGCCGGAGATGTGAGGTCTTGCGTGATGATGTGACCTTCCTGAACCCGACGGCCACTCGTCGAGCTCCTGCTGCTGGTAGTGTTGTTCCTGCACCCCCTGCACACTTGTGGTATCTTCAGCCAAACCCCTGTCTTCAGAGTCAGCCCAGAAGTGACTCCTAATGCTCCCCTCTGTCGAGGGAGATGCATTATGCAGCCATCAATAAGGTGCTGGCATGGGCGTCCTAGGACACAATGGTTACTGTAGATGACATGTGCATGTACCTTTAACATAGTGACCTCACCACTACTAACCACTCCCCATATCACAAGTATAATTACAACCTCCCCACCCACTGATCTCTCTCTAGTTCCCGTGACAGACCACGTACAGCTAGTGCAGTAATGTATGTACAGTATGAATAAACTGGAGTAAAGCCACAGAGTGTAAATGACTCTTCTTTACATGGAGTCATAAATCCTTCCCTTGCGCCTCCTGTTTATCGGTTTTGTTTTATTTCCTTTTGACCCAGTTCCCCGCTCCCTTTCTCTGTTTCCTCGTTATGGCCACTTCTTGCCGCAAGCCCGATGTGCTTGTCTTCGATTCCGACATTGCCCATCGGTGGAATGTCTTTAGACGTGACTTCGACCAATATGTCACGATCGCTCATCCTGCCGCCACCCCTGAGGTCAAGGCTTCCCTGCTCCTCCACCTGGCTGGTCCCGATGCCCTGGAACGGTCTGACTCATTCGTCTATGCTGCGGGTGAAGATGCTTGGGACCCGGTATATCTAGTGGCTAAGTTTACCGCGATGTGCGACATCCCCACTAACTGCATTTTAGAGCGTTTTAAAATGTTCGGGCGGCGTCAGAACCCAGGCGAATCCGTTGATAATTATGTCGCTGCGCTGCGACACCTGGCTAGGCGGTGCCGCCTTGACACGCTGACCCCCGATGAACTGACCCGGGACATTCTGGTTTATGGTCTACGTGATGACAAGCTGAGGGCTGAACTTCTGCGCAAGCCCGACCTGTCTTTTGATGAGGCTCTGCACGCCTCCCGTATGGCCGAGGCTGTCTCCTCGGCGGTGTCACCGGCTGATCATGACATTAACTTTGCCAGTGTTGCTGGCCGTCGGCGGAACACGGGCCCGCCACGTAAACGGGGGCCCCCTGCACCCGGGGGGAGCAACCCGCAGCGTTGCCACAATTGCAACTTTGCCTCTCATCAATTTAATGTGTGCCCTGCCTTGGGCAAAACGTGTAAATGAAGCCTGCAGTGCAGCAGGCACAACAACCTTGTGTCCCTTCACGACCATGCCGTCGTGCAGTACGAGCTCGTCACGGACCAGGAAGTAGGGCACGGCACCTGCCGGCAAGGCGGAGCGACGGTCTGGCCAGCCCTGCAGTCGGACAATGGCAGCCAGTTCACGAGCGCCGAGTTTCGGGATTTTGCGGACAGCTGGAATTTCCGCCACTTCACCAGCAGCCCGGAGTACCCGCAGAGCAACGGCCTGGCAGAGCGCGCGGTCCGCAGTGCCAAGGACTTGCTGGAACATTGTCGATTGTCTCACTCAGATTTTTACCTGGCCCTCCTTAACCTTCGCAACATCTCCCGCGACCCTGCCATGGGCTCCCCGGCACAGCGACGCATGTCTCGCACCACAAGGCCCCCCATCCCAGTGGCCCAGTGCTCCCTCGTGCCCTCCGTCCTCAAGCCCGCTGCTGTCCAGGAGCGCATTGCCCTTAAGCACGAGATCCAGAAGCGTTCCCACGATAAGTCCTGCCGCCCACTCCCGCGTCTATTCCCCGGTCAAGTCGTCCGAATGCAGTCCCCCTCCGGCCACTCTAGTAGCAATGTTACAAAATTTTGAGATTTTAAAAATCAAGTCTGTAATTTATCCCATCAGATAAAGCATAAAAATAAGTTTAATTTGACATCTAATTCACTTTCATATCTCAAGTATTTAAAAAGTTATGGCCATTTTCATACTCGGAAATGAGCATCTTGTTCCCTATTGATTTTCTATGGACATAACAAAAAAGTTGTGATCGTGAACAGTCAAAAGCCCATAACTTTCTTAAAAATTAAGAAAACTGAATGAAATTTTCAGTTATCATAGATTGAAGCATTCTGAAACAAATATAAAATAATCTTACTTGGATGACCTGAAATTAAAGCATATAATTAGTTAGTTACCTAATTGTAGCTAATTTCAGACTTCAATTACTAGATCTAAACATCTATCCATTTCTTAATAAATGATTAACATTTTTAAATAGCCTAAATGTCCAAATAATATTCACAAATAATTCACAATAAAACATGATTTTTAAATCTCATTTACATTAATTTATAGGCCAAATGGAAGGAATTCAGTGTTCAATTGCTGTAAATAAATGCCCATTTAAATCAGCTTTCCAGTGGGTCCCTGTGGAACGCGCTGGTTTAGAACGTTCACATTGCGGTAGATTTGTGCCTCAAATGCCGAGAAAAATACTGCGCGATATAATGGGGCCAAATTGAGCTACTCGCAATATTAAATTTTGTATAAAAGGATCTTTAGAAGCCCTTTTGAATGTAAAAATATACAACCTAACTTCTGCTATTTTCTTTATGAGACCCTGCGGTTGCTGGCGCTCGCGGGTTTAAAGATTGATTTTTAAACTACTATAACTATTATTCAAGGCCTTTAAACCTAATAATAGCTTTTGCGACGGGGTCTTCCAGCGATTTTTCGTTAATAATTAACTAGGCTGAACATCTTCGATTTGAACAGCCTAGAGAAAATCGCGTTTTAAACCCGCCCCCTCTAAACGGCGCCAAAATCGCGCACACCCACAGCGGCAGATTTTCAAAGACGCTTCAGGTAGGCTTTGCAACATACCTAACTCTAGGCTCGCCACCGTCGTCAGTACCGCGAGCTCGCCGCGTTCCTATCTAGTCGACCACGACGGCACCGTTTACCGCCGGTCCCGCCAGCACCTGCGGCTCGTCAACGAGCCTCCACCACCGCCCGCTGACCCTTTTGCTCCTCCGCTGCAGTCTCCTACACTGCCCACCGCCCCCCGCATGCCTCGGTCCCTGCCTTCTCAGCTCTATCAGCCAAAGTCTCCTCCTGCTCATCCTCCCTCGCCTGCCCGTCTGCCCGCTGCTGCACCCATTTCCCCTCCTCCTTCTCCGTCTTCTCCCTCTCCTCCCGGATCCCCCGTTCCGGTTCGGTCTCCTGCCCCTGCGCCAGTTCCTCTTCTTCCTGCAGGGAGGGGAGCTGGCGAGATGCGAACTCGGTCGGGGCGCGTTGTCAAGCCGCCCGTCCGCTATGGCGACTTTGCGTAACTGTTCACAGCGCATGAGACGTGGTCGTCCAGTCACTACCTTGTTGCCTCTTGTTTCTAAAGGGAAGGATGTAGATGACATGTGCATGTACCTTTAACATAGTGACCTCACCACTACTAACCACTTCCCATATCACAAGTATAATTACAACCTCCCCACCCACTGATCTCTCTCTAGTTCCCGTGACAGACCACGTACAGATAGTGCAGTAATGTATGTACAGTATGAATAAACTGGAGTAAAGCTACGGAGTGTAAATGACTCTTCTTTACAGTTACTAGACTCCATGTACCGCAGCATGTCACATTGGAGCTTCTGCACGCCTCCCGTATGGCCGAGGCTGTCTCCTCGGCGGTGTCACCGGCTGATCATGACATTAACTTTGCCAGTGTTGCTGGCCGTCATGCGGGATATGCGATCACAGTTGCTCCCGCCGGCGGTGAGTCTTCACAGCCTGACTCATCCAAGTCTTCGGCCTGTCCGACTTCTGCTTGGCCTTCCCACCAGTCTGTGGTGTCGATTCCGACTGTGCAGGTGCCAGGTCGGAGACTGCTGATCAATAGCGATCCAGGTGCAGTCTACAGCTGCTGACTGCCCGCAATTCCGCGGTCCTCCGCAGTCAGTCTGGATGCGGTCCATTCCTGTAACATATTCTCACAAAATAGCACAAAACGACCTTCGAGTAAGGAATTTACCTGCATGTCCTTTTTAAAACCTTCTGCTGAAGGGGCAACGCGGGGGGGGGGGGGGGGGGGGGGGGGGTATATGAAGCCGCTGGTTTTATTGCCAGCGGCCCAGTAGGCGACTTACCGTCGCCGCTCCTCGCATCCCGCAGTCTACGGAGCGGGTTCTCCAGGTGCCCCCGGCACCAATATGAAGCCGCTGGCTCTACCGCCAGCGGTTCGAAGGCAAATCCACCGCTGCCGGCTCCCCGTGTTCCGCGGTCTCCGGAGCGGTTCTCCACCAATATGAAGCCGCTGGTTCTACCGTCTGCGGCTCAAATGTGAATTCACCGTCGCTCGCTACCCGCATTCCGCGGTCTTCTGAGCGCCTAGGTCCGTGTGCGGGATACCCCGTGACCGGGGTTCCCTGAAGTTCGTGACTGGGGTCTCCCCTCCGTCCCGACTTCGCCCCGGACTTTTAGCAGGACCTCTAAGTAGAGGTTCCTGCAAGAAGTTTTAAACCTGAAAAGTTAAAAAAAAAACTTACCTCAGGTCTGTTGGCAGGAGAATGACGTCCACCCTGCCAGTCGTAACGCAATGCGATAGACGAAAACACGCATGCGTGCTGGCGGGGTCTTCACGTAGTCACTCACGTGACTCCGAAGTAAAATTACACGAGATGCAGCATGGAAACAAACCAATTAACCTACAAACCCGCACGTCTTTGGGACAGTGGAGTAAACTGGCGTAACTGGGGAAACACACAGGCAGGTTGAACGTGCAACCTCCATGCAGTCAGCAACAGAGGTCAGGATCAAACTGATTGCCACTGTGCTGCCAATATCAATAGAGAGATCTATTTCATCAGTACCCTTACGATGGCACCATTTTCTTAGAACAGAGTAGAAGAGGATATATGCGCACTTACTGTTAAAACAAGCTGCTCTCCTGAATCCACAGGGTAGATTGCAACTGTTAGAGCAGTGATAGTATACCCTGAAGCAAGTGTTGTTTATAGAACTAGTGAACAAGCTCACTTTGAATCTCTCTTCAAACCACATAGAATGACCCAGATTTTGTATTAAGCAGCAAAGCGCCATTCCTGGAAAATAAATGGTCCATGAATAATTAGCTCTGTGGCATTCATCCAGCAGAGTCCAGCAAAGTTACAACATTTTGCAATTTTAAAAATCAAGCCTGTAATTTGTCCCATCAGCTAAAGCATAAAAATAACTTTAAGTTAACACCTAATTCACTTTCATATCTTCAGTATTAAAAGAGTTATGGCCATTTTCATACTCGGGAATTAGCATCTTGTTCCCTATTGCTTTTCCATTGACTTAACACAACAGCTGTGACCGAGGACAGTCAAAAGCCAATAACTTTCTTAAAAATTAAGAGAACTGAATGACATTTTCAGTTATTATAGATTGAAGCATTCTGAAACAAATATACAACATCTTACTTGGATAACCTGAAATTAAAGCATATAATTAGTTAGTTACCTTATTGTAGCTAATTACAAAATTGACCGTTGTGACGGAAATAGTGATAAACACCCAGACTGCCTTGAAAATTCAAAAGTGTGATATTCTCAAGATCAGAACTTTAATATATTATATAATGTATTATATGCTGTAAGTCCGTAACAGATAGGTAAATAAATTACAATTTCTAGCAATAGACCAAGTCTTTATGGAGAAGATCAGTTGCTAGCTGGTACATTGGCATATCATAATCAGTTGCATCATCATACTCCTCAGATTGTAAACAATAAGCAACTCTGTACACCTTGTTTTTCCTCAACTTTTCAATTTTGGCATTGTAAACTACAGGTTTTTGCTCTTCAAACCACGCATGACATGCCTTTCTGCCCACTACTTCCCCATTAAGAAATATCCTGTAGATCATCACATTTGGAGTAGTCCAAATTCGGCTAATCTCTGCGAATGCTGTCTAAATCAGTCTCTTTTGCTGGGAATTTGGATTGACAATTTTGCATTTCTTCTTTGGAGCCATCTGTTTAAAATGTAAAGGAAAAAAAACACTGAAAAGCATTTAAGTAAGTAAGTAAGTAAGTACGTTTATTGGCCAAGTATTCACATACAAGGAATTTGCCTTGGTGCTCCGCCCACAAGTACCAACATGACATACAGTGACAGTTACGAATGACTCAGAAAACACTAAACATTAATAATAATAAAACATTAATGATAAAACACCATTTATCAGGCATGTGAACCAACAGAAACAAGTTATTATTTGCATTTTTGGAAAAAAGGTAGAAATGATAAAGTTAAACGCTAAAACAAATAGTAAATACCCAACAATAAATTCATCAGTTTCATCAAATCAATTAAATTCATCTAATCAATTAAATTAATCCAAATTCAATTACTAGATCTAAACATCTCCATTTCTTAAGAAAAAGTTAACATTTTTAAATAGCCTAAGTATCCAAATAACAAACTGACCCCATTCAGAAAAACGATTCACAATATAACATGATTTTTAAATCTCACTGTCATGAACTTATATGCCAAATGGAAGGAATTTAGTGTTTAATTCCCATAAATTAATCTAGAAACATCCACTCAATATAATCAAAATTATTATTTTTTGCACAATACATGTGACTAAAACTGTTGTGGATATTTAGTGAAAATATTGATTATGGATAGACAATAACACAAAAATAGACGATTTAGATGCTCTTATGACATGGTTGTTCAAAAAAATGAGAATTTTCATCAGCTTGCGAGTGGGTGTTTCTGGAATGTGATCGATTGGAACATTGCCGTAAATTTTAAGCTCATATCAGCTGGCAAGACAGGGCCGATTCGTATGGGCCCAAAATAACATTTTCGCTTCGTAAAATTAGACTAAAGCCACCCCAAGAAGCAAGATTATCTGTGAAATACACGACTTACCGTTTATTTTGTCCTGATATTGCAATCCGTCACCTGGAAGGCATTGAGGGCGTTAGAAGTTGCATTTTACTTTAATCCAACGATTAAATTGTCCAGCGATTTAAAAAAAAAAAAACTGGAACGGAAGTCCGATCGATTTTTCTTCATCGACTAGCAGCCCGAGGAAATCCTTCTCCGACAAGCAATACAGACCTTGTCTGGTAGGTTTTGTAACATCGCTACTTGTCCCTGCTCCAACCGCACCAGACCTCCTCATTCCCCCTTTCCCCAACCCCTATCACCCGCTCCTTGCCTCCACCCTGATCTTCACTCTCTTCACCGCCCCACAACCCCCCCCACAACTTCCCCCCCCCCAACTAACCCCCCCAACACTCCCCCCAACACTCTCCCCCCAACACTCCCCCCCAACTCACCCCCCAACACTCTCCCCCAACAACATCCCCCCCAACTCACCCGCCCAACTCACCCCCCCAACACTCCCCCCCAACTCACCCCCCCAACACTCCCCCCCCCACAACATCCCCCCCAACACTCTTCCCCCAACACTCCCCCCACAACATCCCACCCAACACTCCCCCCCAACACTCCCCCCCAACACTCCCCTCAACACACCCCTCCACAACACTCGCCCCCAACACACACCCCACAACACTCCCCCCAACACACACCCCACAACACTCCCCCCCCCAACACTCTCCCCCAACACTCCCCCTCCAACACTCCCCCCAACACACCCCTCCACAACACTCCCCCCCCAACACTCCCCCCCAACACACACCCCACGACATTCTCCTCCCAACACTCCCCCCAACACACCCCTCCACAACACTCTCCCCCCAACACCCCCCCCCCAACGCACACCCCACAACACTCCCCCCCAACACTCCCCCCCAACGCACACCCCACAACACTCCCCCCCAACACTCCCCCCCCACCCCCCACCCCCCACTCCCTCCCACCCTCCCCCCAACACTCCCCCCCAACGCCCACCCCCACAACACTCCCCCCAACACTCCCCCCCCACACACACCCACACCACTCCCCCCCAACACCCTCCCCCCCCACACACCACACCCCCCCCCTCCCCCCCACCCTCCCCCCCACCCTCCCCCCCACCACCCCCCCCCCCCCCAACACCCCCCCCACCACTCCCCCCCAACACTCCCCCCACAACACCCCCCCCCAACACTCCCCCCCAACACTCCCCCAACCCACCCCCCCCCCCCCTCCCCCCCCCACTCCCCCCCCCCCTCCCCCCCCCCCCCACACCCCCCCCCACACCCCCCCCACACCCACCCCCCCACCCCCCCCCCCCCCCACCCTCCCCCCCCCCACTCCCCCCCCCACCCCCCCCCCCACCCTCCCCCCCAACCCTCCCCCCCACCCCCACCCCCACTACATCCCCCCCCCCCCCCAACACACCCCCCCCACACAACACCCCCCCCCCCACACCCCCCACACACCTCCACACCTCCCCCAACCTCCCCTCAACGCACACCCACACACTCCCCCCAACCACACCCCACAACACCCCCCCCCAACACACACCCCCAACACTCCCCCAACGCACACCCCCCAACACTCCCCCCCAACACTCCCCCCAACACACCCCTCCACAACACTCCCCCCCAACACACACCCCCCAACACACACTCCCCCCCAACACTCCCCCCAACACACCCCTCCACAACACTCCCCCAACACTCCCCCCCAACACACCCCTCCACAACACTCCCCCACCCAACACACACCCCCACAACACTCCCCCCCCAACACCCCCCCACAACACTCTGCCCCTTTTCCTCTCCTTCTCCCCACCCCCTCTTGCTGTCCCCTTCCACCATATCCGCACCTTTCCGCCACTGCACCAGTTATGATGATCATTGTTTAACCGAATCTGCATGGTCCTTCACTCCATTTTTCTTACCCATGTTGAATGGCTCAACGCGTAAAGTGTCATCCTGTGCTTCTTTCAAAGTTAATGATATGAGTCACTGTAACTTGAATTAAATATTCCCAGCGATTTTCTAATGTCCCTGGAAGTATCCATTTTCGTGGCAATTGAAATGCCATGTGGTGAATGAGTGCGGTTTACCTGGGCTCAGTCATGCTGTGACACACATGCAGCATAATCATTCTGGCTCTGCTTGGACAGTTTTGCATAATTCTTTGACTCAGTTGTGTAACTGGATGTGACAGGATTTAATGGAATGGCAGTAACAGAATATAATATGTTTTCTGAGGAAATACCTGGTAAGTGGCAAAGCTAGTTAGTCATAATTAACTGAGAGAGCTGACTCTTGAGAGAAATCAGATATTCCTTGGTCAAATTATCATTTTATTGCTGTGTCAAATACAGTCAAATATTTCAAGAGAGAGTTAAAGCCCTGTCCCACGGTATGAGTTAATTCTAAGAGCTCTCCCGAGTTTGCCCTGATTCGAACTCGGAGAATTACGGTAATGGCCACTCTTCGGTACTCGGGGCTCTTGTGGACATTTTTCAACATGTTGAAAAATCTTCACGAGTCTTCCCGAGCTTACCTGCCCATAGCGACTCTTCCCGAGTACCTGCCGTTAGCGTTATGAGCCGCTAAGAGACGTCCCCGAGCTCTGACGTACCCGCTACGTTCATTCTCCGTGCTTACCACGAGTTTGATTTTTTTAAACTCGGGATAGCTCTTGGAATGAACGTACCGTGGGATAGGGTAGAGCTAGATGTAGCTCTTAGGACTAAGGGAAAAAAGCTGGAATGGGGTACTGATTTTGGATGATTAGCCATGATTATATTGAATGGCGGTGCTGGTTCGAAGAAAATATGTGCTCCTGCGCCTATGTTTCCATGTTTCAGTGTCTATACTGAAATATAATATAAATTGTCATGTTGTGCGTTGTGTGTTACTTTCAGTAATTACTTCAAGACTCAGCATGGCAATCCCCTTGTTTGTGAATTCATGTTTTGAATGCAGGGAAAGATAAAAGTTGTCTTCATAGACATAAATTTCCATTTAATTATTGCTGAGGTGATCCTCATATCTTTGTAGATAAAAATGTTGGAGAAACGCAGCGGGTGAGGCAGCATCTATGGAGCAAAGGAATAGGTGACTTTTCGGGTTGAGATCCTTCTTCAGATTGATGTTGGGGTTGTGGGGGGCGGGAAGAAGAAAGAGGCGGAGACAGTGGGCTGTGGGAGAGCTGGGAAGGGGAGGGGAAGGAGGGAGAAAGCATGGACTACCTGAAATTGGAGGTCAATGTTCATACTGCTGGGGTGAAAACTTTGTGGTTCCTTTTCAGTCAAAATTAGAATTTCCACATGGACACTAAATGATATATCAGAGGTTAGCATTGGTCTTCACCAGAGTGGAGAGTGCCTCCACATAAATAGTGGAGATATTTGAGACACTACATAGGTTAAAAATGCGTAGCATGGAGTTTTTAGAAAAGCTGGCTGAACTGAAGTAGATAAATGATTAGGACATAACATGTTGTATTCCAGAATTTGTAATAAAGTAGGAGAAGCATCGTGGAGCACTTACCATAATTGTCCAATACTGGAGGTGGTGCCAGAACAATGCTATTCCCATATTCAAAAAATAAACCTCACTAACAATAGGTCAATCAGTTGAACTTTGATGGCGAGAAAGCGACTGATGTGAAAAGGAATTAAAGGCCACCAGGGGAAATAATGTATGTAAAATATTCCAGGGCAGATTTATTGATTTGCCTACACTGGCCAACATGTCCCAGTTACATTAGTCCCACCTGCCTGTGTTTGGCCCATATCCCTCCAAACCTGTTCCTATGGTTCTCGATTCCCCTACTCTGAGCAAGAGACCTGATCTATTCCTCTCATGGTTTTATACACATCAATAAGATCACCATTCATCCTCCTGCACTCTACGGTATAGAATCCTAGCTTGCCACAACCTCTCCCCATAGCTCAGGTCCTCGAGTCCTGGCAACATCCTCGTAAATCTTATCTGCACCCTTTCCAGCTTGACAACATCTTTCCTGTAACTTGGAGCCCAGAACTGAACACAATATTTTAAATGCGGTCTCACCAACATCTTATACAACTGCAACTTGACCTCCCACCGTTTAGAGGGATTTGGGCTAAACAAGGGCAGGTGGGACTAGTGTAGATAGGGCACCTTGGTCAGCATGACTTTATGACTGTGACCAGTTCTGCATTCTACCTGTTGCACCATGCGGATGCTGCTAACGGTGTTAAAGTGAGCAGGACTTTAATCCCAGGTGCCTTTAGAGCTGTCTTAGCCAGTGCCTCTGGTGATATCCTCACCTCACTGTCGATGTTGAAGGGGTCACTTGGCCTTCAGACATCTCAAACTCCTGACTAGATCTATACCATGAAGGATGTAACTTGGTCAGAAACAACGTTTCAACTTGGAACCCGAGGACAATACAAAATTAAAGTTGCACATGAGTAGTTATTTTGTTGTTCTGCCAGCCACCCACCTGACAATTTAAACGCAGTAGTTTCCACAGCAACTGTGCTCAGTGACTTTGGCTTTACTGCATAAACATGGGTTGGTCGAGTTCTTGAGAGACATCTTGGACTCATGGGCTGGTTAATCACATCATCTTCATATTTCTGTCAGGAGTACCAGAGCATCGGATATAAAAGGAATTTTTTCTTCAGAATTTGCATTCTTTTATGACGTTATATTTGACGATCACTCAATACATGACAGGAAAAGCAGTCTTCATAAACGGGAAAAATTATCACATTTCATCAGTTACACCACATTGCTAATTTTAATGATGCGCTGGGGAAAGGCACATATTGCAGAATATATCATAGGTATATATGATACAGATGTTCTGAAGAAGGGTCTCGACCCGTAACGTCACCCATTCCTTCTCTCCAGAAATGCTGCCTGTCCCGCTGAGTTACTCCAGCTTTTTGTGTTATAGATGACTTATCTCGGGCCCATTTCAGCTCTGCACAAGTTTTAACCCTGCACAAGTTTTATGCAGTAAAAGTCACTATGATGATAAACCTACCACCTCACCCACTAATAACACCTGATAATGTATTCCCAGCTGGACCACTTTTATTTTGTTCTTCGGCTTCCAGATGTTCTAATAAATGTATTTAAAGAGTGAGTTTCAGATAATATTCAAGCAATCATCTTGCACTTGCTTAGATTAAACTCTATCTGCCATTGCTAACCAACGCATCTACCTTTACTTATGACCACCACAACACTGTCAGAAATCTGCCCTTCATGTCATCTACTTTCTCCTCTTTGTTCAAATCCATCAATCTATTTTGAACGTTGCACTCACAGCTGGTACACACACCAGCTACTCCCCTGTGCCAAACACACTGCACAACCTTCATATGCATGTCTTTCCTTACTTCCTGCAGAAGGTGGTGGATGCAGCAGAGCTGGATGAACCCCGTTGGAAAGTGCATCTCATGTTTTAATCATTTACTGTACTGGCCATCAGATGAAGTGTGTATTGATGGAGCTAAAGCAATCAGAGAACGACAATTCAGTTCCCTTTTCTATCCATTTATTGCTCATTTTTACCTGACTGACAAACTGCAGATGATTTAAGCTTCTCACTTTTTCATATCCTCTTATCCTTGGGGCAGTCATAGAGTCATACAGCACGGAAACAGGCCCTTCAGCCCAACTTGTCTATGTCAAACAAGATGCTCCCAAGGAAGATTTCCGTGCTGTAATTGTTATATGGTTACAGTATATGGTTAAGATGAGCCATTTGCCCATGTTAGGCCTACATCCCTCTTAGCCTTTCCTATCCCAGTACATATCCAAGTGTCTTTTAAATTATTTTGAGTACCTGTCTAAACTAACACCTCTGGCAACTCTACTATATACCCACCACAACTTTGACTGAGAACGTTGCCCCTCGGATTCCTATTGTCTTTTTTCTCCACCTTAAACCTATGTCTTCTGGTTCTAGATTCCTCTACGCTGGAGAAAACACTCTGCATATTCATCTTATTTATACTCCCCATGATTTTATACACCTTTATTAGATCATTCCTCAACCTCCTGAGTGAGAAAGAATAAAGTCCTAGTCTGCTCAATCTATACGTATAGTTCAGGTCCTCAAGTCTTGGCAACATCATCATAAATTTACCCTGTACTCTTTCTAGTTTAATCATAGAATCATATAGCACAAGATCAGGCCATTCGGCCTACAATGTTAGAGCCGAACATGTTCATGTCATAGGAGCAGAATTAGGCTATTTGGCCCAACGAGTCCACTCCGCCATTCAATCATGGTTGATCTATCTTTCCATCTCAGCCCCATTTTCCTGCCTTTCCCCAGAGCCTTTACACCTTTACTGGTCAAGAATCTGTCAATCTCTGCTCTAAAAATGCTCAATGACTTGGCCTCCACAATGAATTCCACAGATTCACCACCATCTGACTAAAGAAATTCCTCCTCTTCCCCTTTCCAAAGGAATGTCCTCTTATTCGATGGCCTCTGGTTCTAGACTGTCCACATCTCGTCTATCCAGGCCTCTCAGTATTCGGTAAGCTTCATTGAGCTCCCCCTCATTCTTCTAAACTCCAGTGAGTACAGGCATAGAGCCGTCAAATGCTGATCATAAATTAATCCAATCATTATACACGGGATCATTCTCCTAAACCTCCTCTGGATTTCCTCCAAAGCCGTGCTGATCCCTCCTCAAATATGAGGTCTAAAACTGCTGACAATACTCCAAATGCAATCTGACCAGTGCCTTATAAAGTCTCAGTATTACATCCCTGCCTTTGTATTCTAGTCCTCTTGAAATGAATGCTAACATTGTATTTGCTTTCCTTGCTACCAATTAAAACCTGCAAATTAACCTTCAGGGAATCTTGCACCAACACTCCCTGGTCCATTTGCATGAGGAATTTGCTGGCTAAAGTTGATTGGAAAGGGACCCTAGCAGGAATGATGGTGGAACAGCAATGGCAGGAATTTCTGGAAATAGTTTGGAAGACTGGGGATCTTTTATTCCAAAGATGAAGAAAGATTCTAAGGAGAGAATGAGATTACTGTGGCTGTCAAGGGAAGTCAAAGACAGCATAAAACTAAAAGAGAAGACATATAACATTGCAAAGATTAATGGGATGCTAGAGGATTGGGAAGTTAAAAAAACAAACAACAAAAGGTAACTAAAAAGGGAGAAAACAAAAAAAATGAAAGGAAGCTAGTCAATAATATAAAAGAGTAGCAAAAGTTTCTTCAGATATATAAAAAGTAAGAAAGAGGCAAGAATGGACATTGGACCACTGGAAAATGATGCTGGAGAAGTGATAATGGAGAATAAAGAAATGGCAGAGGAATTTAATGTTTTTTGCATCAGTCGTCACAGTGGAAGACACCAGCAACGTGCCTGAAATTCAAGACAGTCGAGGTGGAAATTAGTGGAGCGGCTATTACTAAGAAGGTGCTTGGGAAACTTAACCGGCAATCCAGGGTGCTGAAAGATGTGACTTTAGAGATTGTGGAGGCATTAGCAGAGATCTTTCACACATCACTAGTGAGGAGAGGTTCCAGACAATTGGAAAATGGGAAATATTACTTTGCTGTTCAAGAAGGGAGCGGAGCAGAAGAGTAGAAGCTATAGGCCGGTTAGACTGACTTCAGTGGTTGGTAAGATTTTACAGTATTATAAAGGATGGGAATTCCAAGTAGAAGCCCATGATAAAATAGGCTGAAGTCAGCAGAGTTTTGTGAAAGGGAGAATTAAATAGGATAGACAAAGCAGAGGCAGTGTATGTTGGTAACCTGGATTTTCAAAAAGCCTTTGATAAGGTGCTGCACGTGAGGCTACTAAGGAAGATGTGAGCCTATCATATCAGATGGAAGATACTGGCATGGATAGCAGGTTGGCAGAAGGCAAAGAGGCAATAAAGAGGGCTTTTTCTGTTTGGCTGCCAGTGACTAGCGGTGTTCCGCAGGGGTCGGTGACCTGAAACACCACCCATTCTTTCTCTCCAGAAATCGGAGATGCAAAGGGACTTTGCAGTGCTAGTACAGGAATCCCGAAACGTTATTCTGCAAGTCGAATCAGTAGTAAGGAAGGCAAATGCAATGATAGCATTTATTTTGAGAGGACTAGAATATAAAAACAGGGATGTAATGCTGAGGCTTTATAAGGTGCTGGTTAGACTGCATTTGGAGTATTGTCAGCAGTTTTGGGCCCCTTAGCTGAGGAAGGATGTGCTGGCGTTGGAGAGGGTCCAGAGGAGGTTTACAAAATGATCCCAAGAATGATTAGGTTAACATATGCTGAGCCTTTGCCGGCACTGGGCCTCTACACGCTGGAGTTTAGAAGGATGAGGGGACCCCACATTGAAACTTACCGAATAGTGAAATGCCTGTACTTCCTCAAAGAATTCCAACCGATTTGTCAGGCAGGATCTCCCCTTCACGAAACCATGCTGACTTCAGCCTATTTTATGATGTTAGAAGTACTCGGAAACCTCATCCTTTATATTGAACTCTAAAATCTTACCAACCACTGAAGTCAGGCTATCCGGCTTACAGTCTCCCCTCTGTTGCTTCGTTTCTTTTTTTTTTTTTTTTTTATATTTTATTTTATTAGAAGTAAGTACAGTCATATGGCACCAAAGTGCCTAATATATATTTTCATAATACATTTTATGTACAACTTCTTTTTTTTTTTATTATTACACTGAAAAAAGATTAGAATAAGAAAAAGAAGTTAGATAGTAAAGGATAGAAAGATGTGAAATATATAGTGTGTGAAAAAAGAAAACGAGTAAATGAAGAAAGTTGAGAGAGAGAATAGAGAAAAGAAAAGAAAATAAAAAAAGAAAAGGAGATCATTATTTATAGTCTTGACCAACCCTCGTCCAGTCCTGAAACAGTTATTTTTTACAATTGTGTTGCACCATATGATTCCAAAAAAACGACGAATGGAGACCAACTCGTTATGAATTGGTCTGATTTATCCATTAGGAGGAATCGCATTTCCTCAAGATGAGCGGTGTCCAACATACTTGCAATCCACATTTTAAGCGTTGGTATTGATGTACCCTTCCAAAATTTAAGAATTAATTTTTTTGCTATTATTAAACCATAGTTAAGGAATAGATTTTGAGATGTGATCAATTTATTCCCATCTTCCATTACGCCAAATATAATCATTTCAGTATTAGGTTCCATTCTTGTCTTGAATAATTTTGTAAATATTTCAAAAATATCATTCCAAAATCTATAAAGTTTTATGCAGGAAACTAAGGAGTGTGTTATAGTTGCCTTTTGGGCTAGATATTTATCACAAGTGGCGGATATATTTGGATAAAATTTGTTCAATCTTGTTTTTGAATAATATAATCTATGTACAATTTTAAATTGAATTAGATTATGTCTTACATTAATTGAACATTTGTGAATATATATCAGGTATTTTTCCCATTTAACCTTCGTAATTTTTATCATTAGTTCCCGTTCCCACTCTTCTCTAAGTACCTCTGTCGATGGTAGGTCTATATTTAGAATACTATTATATAAATATGATATTAATTTTTGTGAGTCAGCTTCAATATTCATTGCTTCTTCCAATAAGTCAGGAGTTACTTTTTGATATCCTTGTATATATTTTTTCACGAAATCGCAAATCTGAAGATATTTAAAATATTGGTTGTTTTTCAATTTAAATTTTAATTGTAGTTGTTGGAATGATAGTAAGTTTCCCATTTCGTACATATCCCCGATCCTTCTAATTCCGAGACTTTCCCATTGGTTATATGTCTTATCAATAAGAGATGGTTTAAATAAAGGGTTATTCGCTATTGGCATTAACAGTGATAGATTTCTTAATTTTAAAGATAATTTTATTTGTTTCCAAATTCTTATTGTACCATATATAATTGGGTTCTGTGTTATTCAGTTTTTTTGGGGAGAAGAGGATCGTTCCTATATTACAAAGATGGCAATCCTCCTTCTCGATTTTTATCCATTCTGTCTGTTGGGTAGGACTATCCAACCAATAAATCATATTCTTAATATGCACTGCCCAGTAATAATACATAAAATTCGGAAGTGAAAGTCCCCCGACCTCTTTTGGTTTACATAAGTGTTTTTTTTGTGATTCTATGTGATCTATAGTCCCAAATATAATTAGTAATATTAGAGTCTAATTTTTTTTTTAAATATTTTGGTATATATACCGGTATAGATTGAAATAGGTATAGTAATTGTGGTAGGAAGATCATTTTTATTGCATTTATTCTACCTAATAATGATAAGGGAAGTGTTTTCCAAAATTTAATCAACGTATTAAGTTTATTTAATAAAGGCATGAAATTAGCATTGAATAATGCTTTATATTTTCTAGTAATCTGAATACCCAAATATTTAAAATTTTCTGTTGCGATTTTAAAGGGGGAACTTCAGTAAGTGTGTAGGTTCTTGAGGTTTTAATGTCATGATTTCACTTTTATTCCAGTTTATTCTATATCCAGAAAAAGACCCAAATTCCTCTATTAAGTTTAATAAATTTGGTATGCTCGTTTGTGACTTTGTAATATATAAAAGTATATCGTCTGCATATAATGAGATTTTATTCTTTGAGTCCCTGGTATTATAGCCCTGAATATTCGGATGAATTCTTATACTTTCAGCCAGGGGTTCTATCATAAGGGCAAATAGCAGGGGTGATAGTGCACATCCCTGCCTATTACCCCTTGATAGTTGAAATTTTTGAGATAACATGTTATTAGTTAAAATTCTTGCCATCGGTTTATCATATAATAATTTTACCCATGTTATAAAATTCTCTCCCATATTAAATTTTTGTAGTACTTTATATAAGTATTGCCACTCTACCTGATCAAATGCTTTCTCTGCATCCAAAGAAATAATTGATATATCTTCTTCCTCTACTTTATGCGAGTACATTATATTAAACAGGCGTCTCAGATTATTAAATGAGTATCTTTTAGGTATAAACCCCGTTTGATCAGGGTTTATCAATTTACTAATATATTTGCTTAATCTTCTTGATAAAATCTTTGCTAAAATTTTCTGATCTGTATTTAAAAGTGATATAGCTCTGTACGAGCCCGGATCTTCTAAATCTTTATCTTTTTTTGGAATAAGCGTAATAGTTGATTCTGTTAGTGTTTCAGGTAGTTTGTTTTCTTTAAAAGCATGGGAGTATAAATTAAATAAATAAGGGGTTGTTATCTCCTGAAATTTTTTATAAAATTCATTATTAAAACCATCTGGTCCCGGTGTCTTACCATTTTTCAGCGATTTTATTGTTTCACCTATTTCTTTGATTGTAATTTGAGCTCCTAATTCCTCTTGTTCCAAAAGGTCCAGTATTGGAAGATTACAATTATCTAGAAATTTTTTTATTTTACTATCTTCTCTTTTAATTTTAGATGTATATAAGTTTTGGTAAAATTGGGCAAATCTATTATTAATATCTTTAGGTAGTATTAGTAATTCACCTTTCTCTGATTTAATTTTGGTTATAGTATTTTCCTTTTCTTGTTTTTTCAATTGGCGAGCTAAAAGCTTATGTGGTTTGTCACCAAACTCAAAATGTTCCTGTTTTGTCATTTGGAATAGTCTTATTACTCTTGCCGATAAAATTCGATTAAGTTTAAATTTCAGTAATATTATCTTATTGTGTTTATCTGTCGTGGAATCTTTGGCATTATCCAACTCTAACTGTCTGATTTCTTGTTCTAACAACAATTGTTCTGTCTTATTCTTTTTATTTTGAAAACTTTGATATGAAATTATAATTCCTCTCATAAATGCCTTAAAAGTTTCCCATAATAAAGAAGGCAAAGTACCTGGTATATCATTTGTATCGAAAAAAAGTTCCATTTGTTGTTTTAAATATTGATAGCCTTGCACGTCATTTAAAATATGTATATTAAACCTCCAAAAACATTTTTTACCCGGCATTCCCTCAAATGTTACTGAAAATGTCAATGGGGAGTGATCTGAAATACTACTAATGTGGTATGTTGGGTTGTTTGTATATGGCATTAATTTCATATCCACTAAAAAATAATCAATTCTTGAATAAGTTTTATGCACCGAAGAGTAAAACGAGTATTCCCTTCCAACTGGATTCGCAGATCTCCATACATCTATTATATTAGTATTTTTTATATATGTATTTAGAAGTTCGCTAGTTTTAGATTTTAAATTACTCTTCTTTTGTTTTGCTGATTTATCTAGATATGAATCTAAAACACAGTTAAAGTCCCCCCCTATTATCACATTTTGGTAATTAAACTCTGATATTATGTCAATAATTTTATCAAAAAAGTGGGGGTTATCAAAATTCGGAGTATAAATATTTATCAAAGTTAGTGGGGTTGCATAAATTTCACCCGAAACTATAATATATCTTCCCTCTTTATCTGATATGGTATTCTTTAATTTAAAAGGAATACCTTTTCTAATAAGAATAGCTGTACCCCTAGATTTAGAAGTAAATGAGGAGTAGTATGTTTGGCCTATCCAATTCGCCTTTAATCTTATTTGTGTTTGTTGTTTCATGTGTGTCTCCTGCAAAAACATTATGTCGCTTTTCAACGATTTTAGTTGGGCAAAAATTTTACCCCTCTTAATTGGTTCGTTGGCACCCGTTATATTCCAACTACAAAATGTAATTCCTCCATTCTTTATTTGTCTATCGTCTTGCATTGTAAATCAAGGTAATATTCCTGAATCATATGGTGCAAACAAATACCTCAGAATTTTAGGACTTGGGTGGTCATCCCGGTTTATTAGATTTATATTGCATCTCCTTCTTGTAAATTGCCTTAGAAAAAGAAAAAAAGAATGTGATACACAATTACTTTCAAAAAAATTAAACAGATAAAAATCTTGATTGTGCTTTAAAAAATAAGGTGCTATTAAGGTATCTAAGGGAAGATACCTTAAGGACGAATAGCCATCAACGATGGCAAAAAATGTATAGACCTCCGTGATGTTGTTATACATTGAGCTCCTCCCCCTTGGTGAATCCTCATAAAAAGTTACATACCGTTTCATATTGTGTTTTTTCTTATATGAGTTTATCAAACCAGCGCTAGTGACAGCCGAGAGAAAAAAGAGACATAAGGAATAAAAAAACAAAACAAATATAGAACACAACATATACACGATTATATAAGTATATATGTCCCTCTAATTTATCTAATCTAAACTTTCCCATATATATCCACCCAGGATTCTTACATAATATCCCATTCTATAACTACCATACATCATACAAGCTGGTACCAAAGGGTTAACTACCGTACAAGCAGGTGCCAAGGGGTTAAACTTTGAGCTTTTCATCCAAGGTTGAATATAACCAAGCTCTCTGAATAACACATTCCAACGAGATAAGCTTTATAATTGTCTGGGATAATTATGAGGATTCATAATTGTCTGGGTAGCTCGGCCATTTTAATCAGTTCAAAACTCTGTAAAAGTTCAAACTTCTTCCTTGTCAGCAGCTTGCCCCGATGTTTTCTTAACGATATCCTCTGCATACTTTAAAGCTTTTCCGGGATCTGCAAATGAGCGTTCAACGCCGTTATAAGATATCCTCATTTTTCCGGGAAAGTAAATTCCATATCTTACTCCCGGGACTTCCCTCAAAGTGTGTCTTGCCGGTGTAAACAATCTCATTTTCTGGACTACCTCAGGAGAGTAATCGCGAAATATTCGCACATTATCCCCACGGTATGTCAGCTTCTTCCCATAAGTGATCTTTTTCAATATAAATTCCACTGAAGAGATGTCACGGAATTTCACAATTATCTGTCTTGAATAATTTGTTCCTCTTCCAACTCGTTTAGCGACGTCTGTTCTTGGTTCTTCCGACAATTCCAAGACATCTTTGAGTAAGTCAGTAACGAAAGTACATGTTTGAGATTCATGTCCCTCTCGTCCTTCCTTTACTCCGAGAATCCTCAGGTTATATCTCCGAGTTCCTGATTCCAGGTCCAGACATTTATCAGTCATTCTTCCAAGTTTTTCCTCTTCAGTTTTCTGTGATTGTTTCAAATTCTTTATTTCCGAGACAATCTCTTTTATCTCATTCTCCATCTCTTCCATTATCTCATCCAGCTTTCCGATATCATCCTTTACACCTTTAAATTTCTTGTTGTAATCATTTTCAATTCTGACACACTCTGATTTTAATCTCTTATCAAATTCCTTATACTGCTTTTTGAGTTCTTTTAACTCACTGCAAGTATTATCAATTTTTTGAGAAATTCTCTCCATGCTAGTCTCCATACTCTGCTTATTACTCTCCATGCTAGTCTCCATACTCTGCTTATTACTTTCCATGGTAATCTCCATACTCTGCTTATTACTCTCCATCTTCTCCAGTGTCATGTTAATTGTAGCAGTTATATCTAAAAGCATTTGCTTCACCTCTTTCTCCTTCTTGTCTCCTTTTGTTGCCATTTCAAGCAGAGACCCTTGGCTGTAAGAATCTTCTTCTTCTGTCGCTTGCAGAGTATCCAATACTTCCTCGAGCTGAAGGCTGATAGTATTTTTCTCTGGCGCCCTTGAACGATTATCTCTGCTCATTTAAACTCATTTAAACACCCGATTTCACCATTAATCTCCCCGATTTTCACGTCACCTTCTGATGATAACACCCTTACACAACACCAGGCGACTTCGGTGAGTTTTTTTAAAAATCGGTGCTGACTTAAAACGGCTTTTACAATTTTTTTACGGGGGAGAAGCTCAATGCCGCGCCTTAATTCTCCATGACGCCGCCGGAAGTTGCTTCGTTTCTTTTTTGAACAACAGAGTAACAATTGCAATTATCCAGTCCTGACTCTAGTGATTCTTCAAAGATCACCACTAAAACCTCTAAAACCACCTCTTTCAAAACGCTGGGATGTGGTCCATCTGGATGAGGTGCTTTATCAGAAATTTCAGCTGCCAAGCACCTTCTCCTTAGTAATGGCCACTCCACTAACCTGCCCTCTGACTATTGAATTTCAGGCACATTGCTGGTGTCCTCCTCTGTGAAGACTGGCGCAATTTTTAAAAATTCTTCCACCATTTTTAAATTCCCCGTTATCACTTCTCCAGCATCATTTTCCAGTGCTCCAATGTCGACGTCGAACCATGCTGTGATTCATCGCGATAAAATGCTCTCTGCAGCGCATCTATACAAGTTGGTGAGGGTTGTTGGAACATGCCAAACTTCTGAAGCCTTCTAAGGAAGTAGAGGAGTTGGTGTGTTTCCATGGACAAAGTTTCGATATGGCTGCTCCACGACAAATTAATGGTCATATTTACTCTGAGGAACTTGAAATTTTCGACTATCTCTACTTGGTGCCATCAATGTATATTGGGGTATGTATACCGCTTTGCTTCCGGAAGTCAATCACAATCTCTGTCTTGCTGACATTGAGAGAGCGCTTGTTGTCTTGGTTATGAGGTTCTCAATCTCCTTCCCGTACTCTGTCTCAACATTATTTGATACCCAGCCTCCTACTGTGGTGTTGCCTGCAAACTTTTAATTTGAGTTGGGTTGGTATTTGGCTGCACAGTCATCAATATATAAGGAGTATCGTAGAGGGCTGTGAATGCATCCTTGTGGTGTAGCAGAGGGTTATCACGACATTATTATTATTATCTAATTAACAGATGAAAATTATCCCATTCCTTAGCTTGCATCTGAGTAATATTCATTTCAAAACGCATTTATGGTTTACGATTATTTAAATGGTAAATGTAGCTTCAGAAGCATTTTCTTTTTCCATGTTAAAACCTACCTGAGAACCATGGAAGATTTTGCAATTTTAATGATGGATTTTTAACTTTTAAAATTTTTATATAACAAATGAATAAAGATAAAACATAATGCCTTACTTTTGATGAAATGCAGTGAGCAAACGTGATAATTCCCGATATTTTCTATCTTTATATCTCCACGGCCAATGTTTGCTAACCACTTCCGCTGTTGTTGCCCCTTCAGCTCCGTCTTGTCTTTACCTTCGTTTTTCTTTATCTTCTGGACTCTAAAGTAAGATAACTGTGCCTCGTGGTCACCCCGACTGGCACAGTTATTTACAGCTCAAAAAACGGACCGTTTTCGCGGTTTTTAACGGGTGTGAAAGTACGCGTTTCTAGCATCGATAACGTGTACCGGAAGTGACGTTTGTACCCCAGTTAAATTTTGCGTCCACGTGGGTGAGGATCTATGATCCAGTGACCTTTCGTGAAATCACCCTATACTGCACAGTACAAGCGAGACAGTCTAGGAATATGGCTGGAGTTGCCTCTTTAGGCAGACTCGCTATTATGACAAATGAGGCCTGTTTATTATCAACAAGCCCAACTCGCATGTGCAGTATAGACATTGAAACTTTGTGACTATTAATTCCCATGGGGTCAGCTTCATTCACAGGGCACCGGAAATATCTGAAATTTAACTGGATGGGGCAATGATACAGTTAAAACATTGCAAAATAGGCTAACTTCAGTTCCCAGGTTATTTACAAAATGAGTGCTTCGGCTGCTCAGAGTTTAAAAAATATTGTTAAGAACTATCTGGATGAGATTAAACGCTGTATTTTGCTAAGTTAGCTGTATCAGCCACAAAACCCATTTGAGAAATTGGGTTCTCATCTGTCCAGATAAATTTAAGTTGATACCAACTGAATTTATTGATGGTTGGGATTACCTTTAACTCTATTTAATCGTCTGGGACTCCGCCCTGAGGTAAGGGATTGGAATTAATTGAAGCCCGTAACAATACTGATCAAGCAACCTTCTGTTCATCAAGTATAATTGGCTTACAGCTGTGCTATTTAGGCCTTTGCACAATCAGAACTATACAGCATGCAAAAGAAGTAAGCACTCAAGTACCATGTGGTCATTGTTACCAGCTCTATGCTATTCCACTAAATCAGTAAATCTTTAATTAAATTACAAACTGATGCTATTGTTCAGGATGAGAATTTGCTCATGCCATCTAGTTACAGATGTGGATGGTAGAGTTACCAATTCCTCAGTTACATGGCATCAACTACTTATAGACACTGGGTGCATTCTGGGGATTAATGGTTTATGCGAATATGCCTAATCTGCATGCTCTAGTCCAAGTTGATACACTTCGGCGGTGGCAAATGTCTGTTTACATTGGTACAAACAAGTCAAAATATCTGGTGATAGTTTACCCAAAACTCATTACGGTACACAATATGGGTGTTGGATCACAAAGTATTAAAATACATTGTGAACATTAAAGACCAAGAAACTTGCATCCAGGCTCAATCACCAGTGGAAAATATGTGGCATATCGGTAGCGTTCGTTACATTCTAGCTACACTAAGGAGGAATGTTCTTTTATGTTTTCCTCCATTCTGCCTCAACAGACGGGTTTGCAAAATTCAGCAAGTTCCCGCCTCAGGCATTTTTATAGTGCCTGCCGGGTTTAGCCAGCCATGGTTCCCACTGATGTGGGGAATGATAGAACCATATATGGTTATTCTAGACACAAGCATTGGTCTAGCTGTGACGCGGGAAACCGTCTTCAGCATGATATAATCAATTCTTTGTATTACAGAGACTAAGAAGACCGTTCCTGCATCTGGGGTTGTTAAACCAACCATGATCGTGCTCACTGCAGATCGCAGGGATAGCACCAAAAAATATCAATATTTCCTTATAAGGAGATGGGAGGTATTAGTTTTACAATTATATTACATATTCGGCACGGATGACTGACGTCTTGTAGTTCAGGCCCATATGAGGGCTTGACAAATCATGATGTCTTAAGTGCCATCTACCATACCTCAGTGCTTCATCATACTGGCTGAAAGGAGTAGAATCCACTCTGGGGGGTCACCCTCTGAGCTCTAGATTATGAAGAAAATCTGCAACTCGAAAACTCTCAGGCCTAGGAATGCAGAGATATGGGGTGTTAACATTGTGCTACGTCGCTTCACTGAAGGGCTCCAGCTACATCCCTGTCCTTGGACTAACTCACTTATAGGTGGTTATGCTCATAGCCCTGCATGCAGCACTACGGGTCAAGTCATTACATAAACGTTGACTGGATAGGATGATTATATCTGCAGGCTAAATAACACTTATGTTATGACTTAGTCAAGCAGTATAGTTATGTTATGACTATCAATCAGAGACGTGAATTGGCCAAGATTGACTGGCAATTAATTCTAAAAGGGTTGACGGTGGATATGCAATGGAAGACATTTAAAGACTGCATGGATGAACTACAAAAATTGTTCATCCCAGTTTGGCAAAAGAATAAATCAGGGAAGGTAGTGCATCCGTGGATAACAAGGGAAATCAGGGATAGTATCAAAGCGAAGGATGATGCGTACAAATTAGCCAGAAAAAGCAGCATACCGGAGGACTGGGAGAAATTCAGAGACCAGCAGAGGAGGACAAAGGGCTTAATTAGGAAAGGAAAAATAGATTATGAAAGAAAACTGGCAGGGAACATAAAAACTGACTGCAAATGTTTTTATAGATATGTGAAAAGAAAGAGATTAGTTAAAACAAATGTAGGTCCCTTGCAGTCAGAAACAGGTGAGTTGATCATGGGGAACAAGGATATGGCGGACCAATTGAATAACTACTTTGGTTCCGTCTTCACTAAGGAAGACATAAATAATCTGCCGGAAATAGCAGGGGACCGCGGGTCAAAGGAGTTGGAGGAATTGAGTGAAATCCAGGTTAGCCGGGAAGTGGTGTTGGGTAAATTGAATGGATTAAAGGCCGATAAATCCCCAGGGCCAGATAGGCTGCATCCCAGAGTACTTAAGGAAGTAGCTCCAGAAATAGTGGATGAATTAGTAATAATATTTCAAAACTCTTTAGATTCTGGAGTAGTTCCTGAGGATTGGCGGGTAGCAAACGTAACCCCACTTTTTAAGAAGGGAGGGAGAGAGAAAACGGGGAATTACAGACCAGTTAGTCTAACATCGGTAGTGGGGAAACTGCTAGAGTCAGTTATTAAAGATGGGATAGCAGCACATTTGGAAAGTGGTGAAATCATTGGACAAAGTCAGCATGGATTTACAAAAGGTAAATCATGTCTGACGAATCTTATAGAATTTTTCAAGGATGTAACTAGTAGCGTGGATAGGGGAGAACCAGTGGATGTGGTGTATCTGGACTTCCAGAAGGCTTTCGACAAGGTCCCACATAAGAGATTAGTATACAAACTTAAAGCACACGGCATTGGGGGTTCAGTATTGATGTGGATAGAGAACTGTCTGGCAAACAGGAAGCAAAGAGTAGGAGTAAAAGGGTCCTTTTCACAATGGCAGGCAGTGACTAGTGGGGTACCGCAAGGCTCAGTGCTGGGACCCCAGCTATTTACAATATATATTAATGATCTGGATGAGGGAATTGAAGGCAATATCTCCAAGTTTGCGGATGACACTAAGCTGGGGGGCAGTGTTAGCTGTGAGGAGGATGCTAGGAGACTGCAAGGTGACTTGGATAGGCTGGGTGAGTGGGCAAATGTTTGGCAGATGCAGTATAATGTGGATAAATGTGAGGTTATCCATTTTGGTGGCAAAAACAGGAAAGCAGACTATTATCTAAATGGTGGCCGACTAGGAAAAGGGGAGATGCAGCGAGACCTGGGTGTCATGGTACACCAGTCATTGAAAGTGGGCATGCAGGTGCAGCAGGCAGTGAAGAAAGTGAATGGTATGTTAGCTTTCATAGCAAAAGGATTTGAGTATAGGAGCAGGGACGTTCTACTGCAGTTGTACAGGGTCTTGGTGAGACCACACCTGGAGTATTGCATACAGTTTTGGTCTCCAAATCTGAGGAAGGACATTATTGCCATAGAGGGAGTGCAGAGAAGGTTCACCAGACTGATTCCTGGGATGTCAGGACTGTCTTATGAAGAAAGACTGGATAGACTTGGTTTATACTCTCTAGAATTTAGGAGATTGAGAGGGGATCTTATAGAAACTTACAAAATCTTTAAGGGGTTGGACAGGCTAGATGCAGGAAGATTGCTCCCGATGTTGGGGATGTCCAGGACAAGGGGTCACAGCTTAAGGATAAGGGGGAAATCCTTTAAAACCGAGATGAGAAGAACTTTTTTCACACAGAGAGTGGTGAATCTCTGGAACTCTCTGCCACAGAGGGTAGTCGAGGCCAGTTCATTGGCTATATTTAAGAGGGAGTTAGATGTGGCCCTTGTGGCTAAGGGGATCAGAGGGTATGGAGAGAAGGCAGGTACGGGATACTGAGTTGGATGATCAGCCATGATCATATTGAATGGCGGTGCAGGCTCGAAGGGCCGAATGGCCTACTCCTGCACCTAATTTCTATGTTTCTATGTTTCTATGTATAGATCAGGGGCACCAGATCTCAAACTAGATGTTCACATATCCCATGAACCTTCGATTGTGTATGGTCACACATCTACACCAGAATATTAGATCACTAGAGCCTAGAGACTCTGAACCCAACAATATTGTTAGTTACATCTACCCTCAAAAGAAGGTATCACTTCAGACCATCTTCAGGTGGTTATGGGTCTGGCTAATACAGGAGTAAATACTGACATTTCAAATCACTCCACCAAGGCTGCTACAACCTCAGCAGCAGGGTTATGGAAGTTAGCGGGACCACATCCTAGCGGTTGCAGGATGGTCAATCTAGCAATTTTCCACACATTTAGTACTAACCCATTGCCAGATGGGGGGGTATTTACGAACTCTATGTTAAGTTCTGTTCATAGTTCCTCCCGGGTAAGGGAGGTTACTATTGTCATTATTCATGCCTGAATATGATAATACTTCCTCCCCTGGTCAACTAAGGCAGTGAGTGAAGCATGGACTCGTTCCACGGCATGAAATCACAGATCTTTAAAACTTCACGTACACTCACGTGACTCCAAAGTAAAATAGTAAGATTAAACGAGAACTTACCAGTTTGATGTTTTATCTTTATTTTATGAGGAGTTACGATGAGGGATTACGTGAAGACCCCGTCCAGCACGCATGCGCGACATTCTTCAAAGCAGCGGTGTGAAGTCACAGACAACAGTAGATGAAATAAACATAGTAAGATAAGAAGAACTAGAATACCAGTTGACCTTTATGATAGAGGGTGGGAGCGGAGGGCACGTAATCCCTCATCGTAACTCCTCATAAATTAAAGATCAAACTTCAAACTGGTAAGTTCTCGTTTAATCATACTATTCTAGGGATGAGTGCTTTATGCCCTCATGCCCCGAAACCTTTCCTATCCATGTACTTGTTCAAGTATCTTTTAAATGTTGTTGTTCCTACCTCAACTACTTCCTCGGGCAGCTCTTTCCCTATACCGCTACCACCCACTGAGTGAAAATGTTGCCCTTCAGGTTCATATTAAACCTTGCTCCATTTACCTTAAACATATGTTTTCTTGTTTTTGATTTCCCTACCATGGATAAAAGTCTCTGTGCATTCACTTTATCTATTTCCCTGAAGGTGATCATCCCCTTGATATTTCTCAGCTCCACCCTTAATTCCTTATGGGATCATCCCTCAGGAAAATATCAATTCGGACAATCGTTGTGACATTTTCCTTGATCAAAAGTGCAACCGCCTCTTTTTTTCCTTCACCACTACCCGGCCTGTCACACCTGTATCCTTCCTCCATCTCTATCCCACCTGAGGACCTGAACCTTCCACCATGGGGCCGCTACTCTTCACGTTGTATATTAATGATTTGAACGAGGGGATTGAAGGCTTTGTGGCCAAATGTGCGGATGTTACGAAAAAGGTGGAAGGGCAGGTAGTGTAGAGAAAGCAGGGAAATGGACTTGGACAGGTTGGGAGAGTGGGCAGAGAAGTGGCAGATGGAATATAGTGTGGCAAAGTGTGGATTCATGCATTTTGGTGGTAGGAATAAATGCGTAGACTATTTTCAAAATGGCGAGAGAATCCAGAAATCGGAGGTGCAAAGGGATTTGGGAGCTGGTGTAGGATTCCCAAAAAGTTAATCTGCAAGTTGAATCAGTAGTAAAGAAAGCAAACTCAATGCTACAGTTTATTTCAAGAAGGCTTGCATACAAAACGGGGATGTAATGCTGAGGTTCTATAAGGTGCTGGAAAAGCCATGTTTAGACTATTGTGAGCAATTGTGGGCACCATACTGTATCTGAGGAAGGATGTACTGGCTCTGGAGAGGGTCCAGATAACGTTTACAAGAATGATCCCAGGAAGGAGTAGGTTAACCTATGATGAGCGTTTGGCAGCACTGAGCCTATACTCGCTTAAGAATAAAGGGGTAGGCCATTTAGGACTGAGATGAGGAAAACTTTTTCATCCAAAGAGTTGTGAATCTGTGGAATTCTCTGCCACAGAAGGCAGTGGAAGCCAATTCACTGGATTCTTCCCATCATCCCACCATCTCTCCCTTATTGATTTATCAGATTCCATAATGAGCCCTCTCCATTTCTGGCACCTCTGCTCTCACCCTGCCTTCCATGAGACAGAACAGAGATGGAGTTCCCTTAGTCTTAAAATCACAATATAATCGAGTCATTCAGCATGGAAACAGGCTCTTTAGCCCAACATGTCATTGCCGACCAAAATGCCCCATCCATGCTGGTGCCATTTTCCCGAATTTGTCCTATAAGTCTATTAGCAGGCATTTTCACCCTGCAAGCATAGAATGTCCCGACACCTCTACCTCACTGCTATCCAGTGAGCTAATCAGCCTTTTCCATTGAGGAAGAGAGTCACTGGCACCTCCTAGAGTCTATCTATTGTATTTAGTGCTCTGAATGTGATATCCTCCACATTGCTGAGACCAAAAGCAGACTAGCCAACCGTTTTGCCGAGCACCTGTGTCCACCGTGGCCATATAACCATATAACCATATAACAATTACAGCACGGAAACAGGCCATCTCGACCCTTCTAGTCCGTGCCGAACACATAATCTCCCCTAGTCCCATATACCTGCGCTCAGACCATAACCCTCCATTCCTTTCCCATCCATATAACTATCCAATTTATTTTTAAATGATAAAAATGAACCTGCCTCCACCACCTTCACTGGAAGCTCATTCCACACAGCTACCACTCTCTGAGTAAAGAAGTTCCCCCTCATGTTACCCCTAAACTTCAGTCCCTTAATTCTCAAGTCATGTCCCCTTGTTTGAATCTTCCCTACTCTCAATGGGAAAAGCTTTTCCACGTCAACTCTGTCTATCCCTCTCATCATTTTAAAAACCTCTATCAAGTCCCCCCTTAACCTTCTGCGCTCCAAAGAATAAAGCCCTAACTTGTTCAACCTTTCTCTGTAACTTAGTTGCTGAAACCCAGGCAACATTCTAGTAAATCTGGAGCTCTTGGTTGCTGTTGCTTAATTCTTCCTCCTGACCTGTCTGTCCTCACCCTCTTCCACTTCCAGAGTGAGACCAAACACAAACCAGAGGAACAACTCCTTGGATTCCACCCCAGTATTCTACAACCTGATGGCACTAACACACGGAATTTTCCAGTTTAATGTACCTCCTCTGTCCCCTTTTCTGAATAACCCCATTCCTCCCCCACACACTCTTATTCCCAACCTCACTCCCACCTCCCTAACACCTAGTTTCTTTCCAACCCCCACCCTATCTGCACATTACCCAAATGTTCAACCTATTGGGCCCCTATCCTCTCCCCTAATGTGCCCATCTGACCACCATCTCTTATTTGGTTCCGATTCTATATCCAGTACTTGAAATTACTCCTGTTATCTCTCTCCTTCTCTTAATTTTGACTAATTGTTCAAATTTTAGATTTTGTAAAATTGAATGATGGATTCCCAGCCTAATAACTAAAGACGAAAGAAAAATGCAGCTGTTGCCTTGAAGTAGCCCTGTTAAGAGAAATAATGTAATGCTTGACAAGATTTTCTTTTTCTGAATGGTGATCTTGTTTAAATTTGCAATTTGTTTCAATTGTGTCAAAGTATTTTGCACATAATTGATAACTTAGCGATTCGCCTGGCCTATGTTTCATTTATTTTTAATGGTGTGCTGTTCACCATTGTATTGACTTTAATATTTAATGTAACTTTGTAATAAACATTTTTAAATAAGTGAATTTATCAACATTTTACAAGGACAAGTGCATTATGTCAAGTGATTTCCCACATATTTGAGTGCTGTTATGATTTGGACCTATTTACACTCTGTTTGCTTCTCTGGTCAGGCTATATTTTTCACATTCGCTACACTAGACTCATAATACACACATTCTATTCTGACCTCTGTCATGAGAAGTGATTTACAGGTGGACAAATAAAAAGATTAACGTCTGTCCTCAAAATGATCCTTGGAAATGATGCAACAAACCGACTAAAATCCAAGTGCAGATGGATCATTCGGGGTGACACAAGGAATGTTGAGTCCGTGGGCCAAGGGCTCTGGGAAGCTCAGAGCAAACGGAGGAAGGTTGGCACCATCTTTCAACTTCATGAAAGCAGTGTTTTCAGTACTGAACTACTACTGGTCTACCTCATTGGCGACCCTTGGGCTATCCTTGATTGGACTTTGCTGGCTTAAACTTGCACGAAACCTTGCATTTGGATGAGAACATACATGGCGATATTAGCAAGTTTGCAGATGATACAAAAGTGGGTGGTTTTGCAGATAGTGAAGACGGTTGTGAAAAATTGCTGCAGGATCTTGATTGATTGGCCTGGTGGGCTGAGGAATGGTTGATGGAATTTAATACAGAAAAATGTGTAGCGTTGCAAGTCTAACATGGGCAGAGTTGATTTGTCATTTGTCGAAGCAATATACACGTATAGACTAAATCTATTGGTGCAAGAGTAGAATTTTTTGGTTTGTAATTGACCCTAGAGGGCAGGTTTTATAATCTCTGCCATCGACGATGTTGTCTTCATTTATCCATTTTGTCTACCATCTAACAGTTTCCATAGTTTAATAAACTTGGTATACAGTACAATAGAACAGTGTAATATGCCTCAAGTGAAAGTATCTCCTGTCAAATTTAAAAAGATAACATTGAAGAATTGTTGAAATCCTAGATTATATTCAACCTCAGGGCAGTATGTTTTTATGTGGAAATGTTCCTTGTTCGTTTCTTGGGACACAGGATTAGTTAATTTGAACAGATCCTATTCAGGCTGAGTTGATCTGAATCAATCCCTCATTCAGTAATTTATCTATTATTCTCAGCCTTCATGTCAAAAGTAGCCAATTTCTGTACAAATAAATCCGTTACTCCAGCTTTACATGTGTATGACAGGGTGGAAATAATGGATTAGTTTTGAAATTTATTAGTTTTACCTATAATGAGTGTTTGTCGGCACTGGGCCTGTACTCGCTGGAGTTTAGAAGAATGAGGGGGGACCTCATTGAAACATACAGAATAGTGAAAGGCTTGGATAGAGTGGATGTGGAGGATGTTTCCACTAGTGGGAGAGTCTAGGACTAGAGGTCACAGCCTCAGAATTAAAGGACGTTCTTTCAGGAAGGCGATGAGGAGAGATTTATTTAGTCAGAAGGTGGTGAATCTGTGGAATTCTTTGCCACAGACGGCTGTGGAGGCCAAGTCAGTGGATATTTTTAAGGCAGAGATAGATATATTCTTAATTAGGGCAGGTGTCAGAGGTTATGGGGAGAAGGCAGGAGAATGTGGTCAGGAGGGAGAGATAGATCAGCCATGATTGGAGAGGAATGGAGAGCAGGGGAGAGACAAGACTTTGCCTTCCATCACAGTGAGGAGGAGATTCACTGTGATGGATGTTTGTGTAAATTGTGTTGGTGTGTGTCTTGGTTCTTTTCTTGTATGACTGCAGAAACCAAATTTTGTTTGAACTTCATGTGAGGTTCAAATGACAAATAAACAGTATTGTATTGTTATTGTATTGTATTGAATGGTGAAGTAGACATGATGGGCCAAAAGGCCTAATTCTACTTTCCCACAAAATCTAGCATGAAAACAGGACCTTTGACTCAGAGTCCACATTGAGCACAGTTGGCTGAGGTTGTGATCTTATAGAGGTATATAAAAATAATGAGGGGAAGAGAGGGTGAACGTACAAGGCCGAGGGGCTTATTTCTGCTCAACTAAACTATAATAGGTAGAATACGTGCAACACCACCTTGTACCTCTTAATATTATGATCCTGATATATTACAGCTCTGCCCTTTCTCCAGATTTGCATGTTAATAATTATGATGTGTGTTAGCTGCGTACAGTTTGCTGTGCTGTTGTGGAAAGCGGCCATTGAAGGATCCATTTCATGTTCCTCTTTGGGTAAGCAGCCCATCACCTATTGGTGGCCAAGTCATTGGGTATTTGTAAGGTGGAGACTGACAGATACTTGATTGGTAAGGGAATTAAGGGTTATGGGGAATAGGCAGGGGAATGGTGTTGAGAGGGAAAGATAGAAGAGCCATGATCAGTCATTCAATTAGCCATGGCGGAGTAGACTATCTTGGCCCATCTCCAAAGTAATGAAGTATTTGAATGTTGTACACGCTCTCTGATGTGTTTCATAAAACATTTCTGCTCTTACAAAATTGCCCAACTTAAAAAGTCTGCTCATCTATAAATTTAAGTTCCAGTCAATGCTGTAAGCATCTTTATGCACCAGCAACAATCAATAATTCGATGGTTTTAAATTTCCAAATCCATTAATTAGGAAAACTACTCCAGATTTAATTGACAAAAAATAGTAGATTAATTTTTAAAATATTTATGCACTTTAGCTTTGTTTACTTATTCACTGATATCGGTTCTGTCAGATTAATTGTATATTGATTAAATCCTATGACCTTTCCAATTAGATTCTTGACGGTACTTATATTGAATATTTGACACTCTCATTTGCTCGAGCTACTTGTGATCTTGTCAACTGTAAAAATAAAAAATCACATATCCTCTTGGTGGAGCTATCTGTTAAAAACTGAAAATGTCCTTTGTTGAAATCCATAGAATTTGAAGGAAAATGTTGCTCCCCCCCCTCTCTCCCCCCCCCCCTCTCTCCCCCCTCTCTCTCCCCCCCTCTCTCTCTCTCCCCCCTCTCTCCCCCCTACCCCCCTGTCTCTCTCCCCCCTGTCTCCCCCCCCCTGTCTCACTCTCTCCCCCCCCCCCTCTCTCCCCCCCCCCTCTCTCCCCCCCCCCTCTCTCCCCCCCCCTCTCTCCCCCCCCTTTCTCTCTCCCCCTCCCCCCCTCTCCCCCCCCCTCTCCCCCTCTCTCTCTCCCTCTCTCTCTCCCCCTCTCTCCCCCTCTCTCCCCCCTCTCTCTCTCCCTCTCTCTCCCCCTCTCTCTCTCTCCCCCCCTCTCTCTCTCCCTCCCCCTCTCTCCCCCCCTCTCTCTTCCCCCCCCTCTCTTCCCCCCCCCTCTTCCCCCCCCTCTTCCCCCCCCCCCTCTTCCCCCCCCCCTCTTCCCCCCCCCTCTTCCCCCCCCTCTTCCCCCCCCCTCTTCCCCCCCCCCTCTTCCCCCCCCCCTCTTCCCCCCCCCCTCTTCCCCCCCCCCTCTTCCCCCCCCCTCTTCCCCCCCCCTCTTCCCCCCCCCTCTTCCCCCCCCCCCTCTTCCCCCCCCCCGGCTCTTCCCCCCCCTCTTTGCCCCCCCCCCTCTTCCCCCCCCCCATCTTCCCCCCCCCGCTCTTCCCGACCCACCGCTCTTCCCCCCCCCTCTTCGCCACCCCCTCTTCCCCCCCCCCGTCTTCCCCCCCCCCCTCTTCCCCCCCCCCGTCTTCCCCCACCCGTCGCCTCTTCCGCCCCCTCGTTCTGGGCTTCTCGGTCTCCCCCGCCCACCTTCTCGGCCCCCCCCCTCCGCTCCCCCCCCCTCTCTTCCCCCCCCCTCTCTCCCCCCCCTCTCCCTCCCCCCCCTCTCCCCCCCCCCGCTCCCCCCCCCCTCTCTCCCCCCCCCTCTCTCCCCCCCCCTCTCTCCCCCCCTCTCTCCCCCCCCCATCCTCCCCCCCACCCCTCTCTCCCCCCCCCTCTCTCCCCCCCCCTCTCTCTCCCCCCCCCCCCCCTCCCTCTTGGAACTTATTGGAGAAGCAAGGAACTGCAATGCTGGTTTGCAAAACATGATACAGTGTGTTGAATAACTCAGCGGGGGGGTCAGGCACATATCGAGAGAACATGGATAGGTGATTTTGGATCGGGATCCTTCTTCAGACAGATTACAGTGCGGGGGTTGTGGAGAGGAGAAAGTTGGAAGAGAGGAGGGCAGGGCAAAGCCTAGCAAACAATAGGTGGATATATAAATGTTGGGGTGGGGAGGGTAGATGGTTGGACAAAGGCCAGAGGTGAAAAAGCAAAACATGTAAGATGGGGATAAGAGTACTATAGATTGTCTTAAAACGCCAGTGATTTCACATAAACATATTTATGAGAAAGCAGTTGGCTGTCCTTGCCTACCTGGCAATATGCTTCTCTAGTATCTTCAATTTAGTTTTCATGCTGTTTCTCTAAACTAAATCTAACGTACTCTTGAAATCAACTCGCGAGACACCAAGTTCAGGGCTTATGCAATAGATTAAAAAATGCTGGCTGTACCTTCAAACTCCATATTTCCTGAATAAATAATCAGAAATATGGAAGTTACGAGATGACGTGGCGTGCGTTGGGTCAGTCAGGTAGTTTGAATAACCCCTTGTTTGGTCTTCAGCTGTGAGCCACTCATTATGAGAATCTGAAGAAGCACAAATCTCTCTGCTTTGGAGAGGAAACAGGACCAAAGGAGACAAATTTTCCAATCTTCCCAAAATACAATCTTCCCAAAGTTAATTACAAGTATGGTTTCTAGCAGAGGCTTGACTTGGCTGAAGGAATAATTATACAAACAAGAATAGGAGCAAGAATAATAGGAACCTGAGGAATAACTTTTTTACACAAAAGACGGTGGTTTTATGGAACAAGCTGCTGGAGGAGGTAGTTGAGGCATTCTATCATAACGTTTAAAAGACATTTGGACAGTTGGCTAGTTGGGTTGAAGGGCCTGTTTCCACGCTGTATGACTCTATGACTCTGATTCTAAGAGGCAAAAAGATGAATTAACGTTTTCAAATCCCTGAATAATAGATGTCTGCTTGAGTATTAAAACCCATGTCGGTGATGACTAAACTAGAAATGACCTGAAACTATAGGTTATTTTTTCCTGTACCAGACATAAACAACACCCTAGGATAGGAATTGAAACAAGCTGTTAATTTCCTTAAGGATGAAAAAAAAAATTAGATTAAGGTGAGCAGCTACTATATCAAGTAATCCATTTGGATCTGAATAAAGATAGACACAAAACGCTGAAGTAACTCAGTATCTTGGCATCAAATTACAGAACGATCTACGTTGGAATGGTCAGATTCATCATGCCACGGTGAAAGCAACAGGTGTCCTAAATCTTCTGAGACGCAACTTTCATCATTGTTCAACTTCTATCAAGAAGTTATACTTCACCCTCGTTAGACCACATTGGGACTACGCAGTTGCTGCATGGGATCCATATACAAATAAAAACATTTCTTCCATCGAACGTGTCCAAAGACAGGCAGCTCGATTTGTTACTAATACATATGAGAGAGAAGCGAGTGTTACCAAACTTCTGAATTCACTGGGGTGGAACCCTCTCCAAGGCAGACGTGAAGCTCACCGTTTGACCTGTTTTTACAAAATGTTAAATGGTCAGCTCGACATAGATTACAAAACCTACACCAAACCCAAACCAATTAGGAGCAGACGAGGGTATTCGATCCAATTTAAGATACCAGCTACCAAGACAGATGTGGACAGCAATTCATTCTTCCCCCGCACAATTAAAGCATGGAATAGACTTCACACTACTATAGTTACCCAACCAGACGTAACTACATTTAAGGTAGCTCTTCTTCTCCAAGAACCATTTTTGGCTTAAGTCCACCTTCCACCACCTCCAGTTTAAATTCCATTTGGAATATTTTGGAGGACCATGAACCAAGAACAGGCAGCATCTCTGGAGAGAAGGAATGGGTGACATTTCGGGTTGAGACCCTTCTTCATTCTGAAACATCACCCATTCCTTCTCTCCAGAGATGCTGCCTGTCCCCCTGATTTGCTCCAGCATTTTGTGTCTGTCTTCGGTATAAAACAGCATCTGCAGTTCCTTCCTCCACATTGGATTTGAATAAAGCTGTGGGCACTCACAGAGCATTGGATTTGAATAAAGCTGTGGGCACTCACAGAGCAGCTTAACCTGCCTGAACCTGATCCCAAACGTTTGATCATTGTACAAACCAACTCAATGCGTGGTTAGCTTCAGGACAAGAAGCCAGACCCTACTCGATAATCCTTCAATGTCTTTTGTATCAACTGCTCAGCTATATTGTGATGTGGTAAACACATTCCAATTTATATTATTGCCTCATTTGTAAAATGCAAACTTAGTTAATAAAGGTGTTGAACAACTGAGAATTAATATTCCTTGTCTTCCTCTGTCATATTGTCTTAGTTTTGGTTAGTGAGATCCCACCCGTATCAGCATATTTAAATAACAACAGGTGTAAGAAAGAACTGCAGATGCTGGAGAAATCGAAAGTAGACAAAAATGCTGGAGAAACTCAGCGGGTGAGGCAGCATCAATGGACAGAAGGAATAGGTGATGTTTCGGTTCGAGACCCTTCTTCAGACTGATGTGGGGGGGGCGGGAAAGGAAGAGGCGGAGACAGTGGGCTGTGGGAGAACTGGGAAGGGGAGGGGAAAGAGGGAGAAAGCAGGGACTACCTGAAATTGGAGAAGTTAATGTTCATACCAATGGGGTGTAAACTGCCCAAGCAAAATATAAGGTGCTGCTCCTCCAATTTATGGTGAGCTTCATTCTGGCAATGGAGGAGGCCCAGGACAGAAAGGTCAGATTCAGAATGGGAGGGGAGTTGAAGTGCTGAGCCACCGGGAGATCATGTTGGTTATTGCGAACTGAGCGGAGGTGTTGGGCGAAGCTTGGTCTCACCGATGTAGAGAAGTTGACACCTAGAACAGCGGATGCAGTAGATGAGGTTGAGGAGGTGCAGGTGACACCGATGTAGGACTCGGCATTGTGCAGGACCCTGGGCGTAACTCCCTGCTGTTGTGTGAATGAGTAGCCTGGAGGGCTGGGTAAATTTCCTGTGTGGTAGATTGAGTGAAAGTATGACAATGTGCACACTCTACAAACGGCACTCGAGTTGCAGTCCAAATAAATTTAAAAAATCATCGGAATGGGGCTTTGATGATTTTCGTCGACTACTCTTAAGAGTTTGGCTTGAACCTAGAACTTTCATATGGGCAGGTGGGGGGAAAGTTGTTTTACAAAGTACAAAGCAGCAATATTCCTTCGTTTAGTGTAACAAACTTAGATACTTCCTTGAGTGCCAGGTCTTAGAGGTCTGAATTCACAATTTCCTCTGGCAACAACTTCTTAATCTCTTGCTGTCAAGAAAGGTCAAATCCTTGTTTGTTTGTATTTAAAAGTTAGCATCTTTTTGTAGCCAATTTGATTTTCATGACTGAGCCTCATTAATGAATCCCATTTGACGTCCAAATTCCAGGTCCTAAATCCTCAATAGTTTCCTCAATCTAGATTAGATTAGATTAGATTATTTAATGACCACACAGTCAAGCTGGTGGAATTCAGGTTCAGTACAGGATGTTACAAGGTAGGCTGATTCCCGTCAAACATAACATAAAACACAACATCATACAATATACAGTACATGCATGGGGAGGATATGTGCTATTATCATAGTGTGTTCAGAATTCGGATTGCGTGTGGGTAAGAACTGTTTTTAAAACGAGATGTCTTGGCGGGCAGTGAGCTGTAGCGCCTTCCTGATGGCAGCAGGTGGAAGATGTGGTGAGCTGGGTGGGAGGGATCAGAGATGATTTTCTTCACCCTTGACACGGACCGTTTGTGATGGAGTGATTCTATTGATGGAAGGGGAGTGCTGATGATTTTGGATGCTTTGTTAACTATGCGCTGTAATTTATTAATCTAAGATAAATTCTGTTAATTGGTGGCTGCCTTAAAACTTCATGCTCTATCAAGTTGGTCTTTTTCCAGCCTTATTGGCTTTCCTTTATCAATTTGTAGATGCACGCTCACTGAGTTAAATGTTTCCATGCACACCTGATAAACTTTGGGAGAATTGTAAAGATGATTAAAAGTAAAGACAATTAAAGTTCATGTTAATATTTTTCATTATCATCATTAGCTCAAAGCCGGTAATTATTTTCTACTTTAACTAGAAGAGAAAACTGTAAATTATGGCAACATTACAACTTAGATTGAGAGCAAAACAATAATTCAAAAATGTGTTTTTCATTGTTAAGAGTACTTTATCTCTTAAATGAAATTAAAAATTCAGATTATAGATAAGATTTTCTTTCTTTAGTCTAATAAAACAACATTTATTCAAAATACTGCATCTGTCAGCTAATATTGAACACTGCGCTGTGTAAATAAATACAGGTAGTGCAGGAAATATCAGAAACAGAACATAGCTTAAAGAGGCTGGGTAATTTCCAGCCTGTACTCAATTTCACTTGGACCATTGGACCATTGCCAACACCGCCCTCCCCTTTCTTCATCTCACTGTCTCCATCACAGGGGATGAACTATCGATTGATGTCTATTATAAATCTACTGACTCCCACAACTATCTAGACTACACTTCTTCCTATCCTGCCTTCTGCAAAGATTCTATCCCCTAATCCCAATTCGTCCGTCTACGCCGCATCTGCGCCCAAGATAAGATGTTCTATACCAGGACATCCGAGATGTCATAATTCTTTAGGGAATAGGGTTCCCTTCTTCAATCACAGCTGAGGTCCTCACACGTGTCTCTCGGTACTCCACAGCTCTGCTCTTGCTCCCCCTCCCCCTAGTCAAAACAGGGACAGAGTCCACCTAGTCCTTACCTTTAACCCTATCAGACATCGCATACAACACATAATCCTCAGAAATCTTTGCCACCTTCAATCCCACCACTAGTCCCATCTCCACCCCTTTCCGCCTTATGCAGAGACCGTTCCCTCCGCAATTCCTTGGTTATTCCTCGGCACGGACTAGAAGGGTCGAGATGGCCTGTTTCCGTGCTGTAATTGTTATATGGTTATATGGTTAGCATCCCTTCCCTCCAAACCACCGGCTCCCCAGGTACTTCCCCTGCAACTGCAGGAGATACAACATCTGTCCCTATACCTCCCCCCTTGATTCTTTCCAGGGACCTTGACAGTCTTTTCGGGTTAGGCAGGGGTTCATTTGCACCTCCTCCAACCTCATCTACTGTATCTGTTGTTCAAGATGTGGACTCTTATACATCGGTGAGACCAAACACAGACTGGGCGATCGTTTCGCTGAACACCTTCGCTCAGTCCGCCTGGACCTACATGATTTCCTGGTTGCTAAACACTTTAACTGCCCCTCCCATTCCCACACTGACCTTTCTGTCCTGGGCCTCCTCCATTGTCAGAGTGAGGCCAAATGGCAATTGGAGGAACAGCACTTCATAATTTAAAGAGTTCTGTGCAGGTGTGGGAGATTTCAAGCTATGCTGCTGTTTGTTTTGCCAAATTCTTAAATGTGTTACTGCTGAACATTTTGAAATGTGGACCTTATTATTTTCTTTTCCATGTATTTATGTATAGAGGTACCTTTATTTAGGTCATAACAGTTAATTCCCAGTTGGATCTTGTTGGATACTCACAAATAGCATAAAGAGAGCAGCTGTATTCGAGTGCTGAAGAGAATCGGTCAACACGAATTAAAGTGATACATTGATCTTAAATTCACGGTGATTAGTGCTTCTACAACATAGTCTATCCTTCTTGCAAGGACACCCAACCACAATGGTTTTAAAGTTCTCTTTATCTATTTAAGTTAAATTGTGTAAGTCATAGTGATAGGAGATGAGGAAACACTTCTTCACACAGAGAGTTGTTTGTCTGTGGAATTCTCTGCCTCAGACTCCCCATATTCTACTCCCCATATCCCCTGACTCTGCTATCTTTAAACCCCTATCTAAATCTCTCTTGAAAGCATCCAGAGAATTGGCCTCCACTGCCTTCTGATACAGAAAATTCCACAGATTCACAACCCTCTGTGTGAAAAAGTCTTTCCTCATCTCCAATCTAAATGCCTTATCCCTTATTCTTAAACTGTGGCCCCGGTTCTGGACTCCCCCAACATCAGGAACATGTTTCCTGCTTCTAGTGTGTCCAATCCCTTAATAATCTTATATGTTTCAATAAGATCCTCTCTCATCCTTCTAAATTCCAGAGTATACAAGTCCAGCCGCTCCATTCTATAAACATATGCCAGTCCCGCCATCCCGGGATTTAATCTCGTGAACCTACGCTGCACTCCCTCAATAGCAAGAATGTCCTTCCTCAAATTAGACCCAAACTGCACACAATACTCCAGGTGTGGTCTCACTGGGGCTCTGTACAACTGCAGAATGACCTCTTTGCTCCTATCCTCAACTCATCTTGTTATGAAGGCCAACATGCCATTCGCTTTCTTCACTGCCTGCTGTACTTTCAGTGACTGATAAACAAGGACCCTCAGATCTTGTTGTACTTCCCCTTTTCCCAATTTGACACCATTCAGATAATAATCTGCCTTCCTGTTTTTGCTACCAATGTGGATAACCTCACATTTATCCACATTAAACTGCATCTTGCATGCATCTGCCCACTCCCCCAACCTGTCCAAGTCACCCTGCATCCTCATAACATCCTCCTTACAGTTCACACTGCCACCCAGCTTTGTGCCATCTGGAAATTTGCTAATGTTACTTTTAATCCGTTCATCTAAATCAATAATTTATGTTCTAAATAGCTGCGGTCCAAGCACCGAGCCTTGCGGTACCCCACTAGTCAATCCCTGCCGTTCTGAAAGGGACCCGTTAATCCCTACTCTTTGTTTCCTGTCTGCCGACCAATTTTCTATCCATGTCAGCACTCTAGCCCCAATACCATGTGCTCTAATTTTGCCCACTAATCTCCTATGTGGGACCTGATCAAATGCCTTCTGAAAGTCCAGGTACACTACATCCACTAGCTCTGCCTTGTCCATTTTCCTAGTTACATCTTCAAAAAAATTCCAGAAGATTAGTCAAGCATGATTTCCCCTTCGTAAATCCATGCTGACTCGGACCGATCCTGTTACTGCTATCCAAATGTGCTGCTATTTCATCTTTTATGATTGACTCCAGCATCTTCCCCACCATCCATGTCAGGCTAACTGGTCTGTAATTCCCTGTTTTCTCTCTCCCGTCTTTCTTGAAATGTGGGATAACATTAGCTACCCTCCAATCCACAGGAACTGATCCTGAGTCTATAGAACATTGGAAAATTATCACCAATGCATCCACAATTTCTAGAGCCACTTCCTTAGGTACCCTGGGATGCAGACCATCAGGCCCTGGGGATTTATCAGCCTTCAGTCCCATCAGTCTACCCAACACCATTTCCTGCTAATGTGAATTTCCTTCAGATACTCCACCACCCTAGATCCTCTGGCCACTAGTACATCGGGGAGATTATTTGTATCTTCCTTAGGTAAGACGAATCCAAAGTATTTGTTGAACTCGTCTGCCATTTACTTGTTCACCATAATAATTTCACCTGTTTCAGTCTTCAAGGGTCCAACTTTGGTCTTAACTATTTCTTTCCTCTTCACACACCTAAAGAAGCTTTTACTATCCTCCTTTATATTCTTGGCTATCTTATCTTCATACCCCATCTTTTCTCCCCATATTGCCTTTTGAGTTATCTTCTGTTACTCTTCCCAATCCTCTGGCTTCCTGCTCCTTTGTTATGTTGTACTTCTTCTCTTTTATTTTTATACTATCCATGACTTCCCTTGTCATATTGTTTGCAGTGTAATATGTTTACATATTCTGTTGTCAAGATTCAAAATTCAAAAGAGTTTATTGTCATATGTCCCAGATAGGACAATTAAATTCTTGCTTTGCTTCAGCACAACAGAATATAGTAGGCATAAATAAATTCAGAACAGATCAGTGTGACTATATGCTATTGAATATATATATACACACATAAATAATCAGATAAAGTGCAATGCACTATTAATGTTCAGAATTTTGTTTGAGTTGAGTTTAATAGCCTGATGGCTATTAAAGAGCTATTCCTGAACCTGGACGTTGCAGTCTTCAGACTCCTGTACCTTCTACCTGAAGGTAGCAGAGAGATGAGTGTGTGGCCAGGGTGGTGTGGATCCTTGATGATGCTGCCAGCCTTTTTGAGGCTGCGACTGCGATAGATCCCCTCGATGGTAGGGAGGTCAAAGCCGATGATGGACTGGGCAGTGTTTACAACTTTTTGTAGTCTTTACCGCTCCTGGGCACTCAAGTTGCTGAACCAAGCCACGATGCAACCGGTCAATATAATGCGCATAAATAACTGCACTTTTTAAAAATTAATTGTATTTTAACTTGTATTTTAACTTGTATTTTAACTTGTTAAGTATGGAAGCCATTTGAGGAAATGTCTGGTGTTATGTCTGTCTTGAAGCTGTCGTGGCACTGTAATTTCCTGTAAAGGATTATTAAAGGTATAATCAATCAATAATCAATCAATCAATCAATCAGTCAGCATGCTCTCTAATGTGCACCTGTAGAAGTTAGAGAGAGTCCTCCTTGACAAACCGACTCTCCGTAATCTTCTCAGGAAGTAGGGACGCTGAAATCAGTGTTCTCGGACCAGAAGAGATCTTCAGAGATATACACGCCCAGGAATTTGAAGCGCTTGTGCTGCTGCAAGTAAGAATTTCATTGTTCTATCTGGGATATATGACAATAAAACACTCGACTCTCTTGACTCTTTTACAGATTCATCATGGAAAGCATTTTATCAGAATGCATCACAGCTTGGATTGCAGCCCAGACCATCACGCAAACCAACCTCCCTTCTATTGATTCCATTTACACCTCACGCTGCCTCGGCAAGGTCAGCAGCATATTCAAGGACCAGTCGCAACCTAGCCAATCCCTCTTCTCCCCTCTCCCATTGGGCAAAAGGTATATAAGTGTGAAAACGCACACCTCCAGATTCAGGGGCAGTTTCTTCCCAGCTGTTATCAGGCAACTTAAGGGCTTGTCCCACTTAGGAGATTTTTTCGGTGACTGCTGGCGACAGTCACAGTCGTAGCAGGTCGCCGAAAAAGCAGCGACTGGACCTTCCCTACAAACAATGTCTACGACAACCTACCACCTAGTTGACGTCAAGTCACGGCAAGCTACCAATTACCGGCAACCCATTAGGATGTCCACCTACGACCACACCTACGACAACCTATGAGAAGTTATGACCCTTTCGGCGACAACTGAAGACAACTGAAGACCAGTACCCGTTGCCAGTTGACGTAGGTTGACGTGGGTAATCGCCAATGGAATTCACCAAAGTCATCACCCGGCGACAACATGCATCACCCTGTCGACAACCTACGACAACACCTACGACAGGAGAAGACAAGCTACGTCAAGCCCACAGTCGCCAAAATGTTTTGAACATTTTAAAATCCAGCAGCGACCAGGAAAAAGTTACGATTCTTTAGGCGACTTGAGGAGAGACTCACGACCATACAGGCATCACCCCACGACCACGTAGCAACAGCCTAGTTACCTGTAGTCGCCGAAAAAAATCGCCTAAGTGGGACAGGTACTTTAATCATCCTACCACAACTACAGCGCAGTCCCGAATTACTACTGGCAAGACCCATAACAGCATTGTATTAGGGTATTACATGTAGTTCTGGTCGCTCCATTACAGGAACGATGTGTAAGCTTTGGAGAGGGTGTAGAGGAGGTTTACCAGATAACTGTCTGGATTAGAGGTTTCAGCTACAGGGAGACATAGAATACACTTGGATTGTTTTCTCCGAGTGTCGCATGTTGAGGGAAGAGTTGATCGAAGTCTATAAAATGATGAGAGGCCCAGTTAGGGTCGACTATCAAAACCTTTTTCCCAGGGTGGAAGTACCCAATGCTAGAGGGCAGAGCTATATGGTGTGAGGGGGTCAGTTTAATGGAGATGTGCGGGGCAAGTTTTGTTACAGGGTGATATGGGCCTGGAATGCATTGCCAGGGATGTTGAGGCTTTTGGAAGTGCACAGAATAGAGGGATATCAATCATGTGCAGGCAGATGTGTTCAATTAGGCATCATGTTTGGCACAAACATTGTGAGCCAAAGGGCCCATTCCTGTGCTGGACGGTTCTATGGTGTAATTAACCAATGTTCTTCCAGAGCTTTGTAGTATCATGAGTGTGGTTTCACATTGTGTGAAAACTAAGAAGAAAATGTGGCAAGTCAGGCACTTAGTTGTATAAAATTGGACAAGCAAATGTTTCATGTTTCAGCTACCTTTATATTGGCCTGGACTTTGTCTGAGAAAACTAGGGGTAACAGCACGCACCCTAACAATGGAAGGGCGGAACAGTGGTTCAGTGTAGAATTGCTGCTTTACTGTGCCAGAGATCTGGGTTTGATCCTGACTATGGTGCTCTCTGTACAGAATTTGCATATTCTCCCTGTGACCGCATAGGTTTTCTCTGGGTGCTCCGGTTTCCTCCCACACTCCAAGGACATACAGGTTGGTAGGTTAATAGGCTTCAGTAAAAATTGTAAATTGTGCCTCATGTGGGAGAGTGCTGGTGTACGAGGATCGCTGGTCGTCACGGACTCGGGTGGCCAATAGGCCCGTTTTGGTGCTGTATCTCTCTCTAAAGTCTCTAAACTCTGTTCGCAACACATACAGATAGTGGCTTCAACTGGAATCTGTCTGCTCTGGCATTATGTTCTCTAACTTGTGGACTCAATCAGAAATTTGATGAGATGTTAAGAAACTCCATTTATAAGTCACGCTAATGGTAAAATCATTTAAAGGATTGCTGTTTGTTAAATAAAAGATTTTAACTGTGAACGAGTTAGATAGAGCTCTAGGGGATAGTGGGTTCAAGGGATATGGGGAGAAGGCAGGCACGGGTTATTGATAGGGGATGATCAGCCATAATCACAATGAATGGTGGTGCTGGCTCGAAGGGCCGAATGGCCTCCTCCTGCACCTATTTTCTATGTTTCTATGTTTCTATGCTATGTTTCTATGTAACTAAAATATAATTAATGCTGAACAGCTGCTTGGAAAAAGATAAAGTAATTCCTTCAAATTAACTATTACAAAATTGTTGTTTTCAAAATATAACAAAATAATTTACGCATGATATTTCAGTTCTGGTTTAATCCCATGTGGATAACCTAAACTTACTACACTCTCAGCAAAATATTTTTAAAGGTTCTGAAAATTAGAGTTGTCTATTTCCTGTCTTTCTGCCACGAGAACTCCTCATTGTGGAACATAGAACCAAGAAGAGGAACACATTGGCTCACAATGTCTGTGATGAACATGATGCCAAGACCATCACATAACAGTCATCCCTCCATTCTCTGCATATCCATATGCCTATCCAAAAGTATTGATTGTATCTGATTCAACGCCACCACCACCCCCAGCAGCATGTTCCCGGAACTCACCATCCTGAGTGTAAAAATCATACTTGCCCGGGATATCTCCTTTAAACACTGCCCTTTTCACCTTAAAACTGGAAAAAAGGTATTGACCATCAATATTGGGGAAGTTAAATTCAACCACTAAGACAAAACTGGTGCTTTGGCATGTTTTGGTAATTTGTATATCTGTTCTTCTGTCACCCGCTGGCTAATGGGGAAGTCTGCAGTACAATCTCATAGGAGTGATTGTGCCCTTCTTATTTTTTTTAACACTACCAATATTGCCTCAGCAGATGAAGCTTCCATTATGTTCTCTCTGAGTGCTGTCATGATAGTCTCCCTGATTAGTAGCGCCTCTTTTCCCTCCCACTGTAAAACATCTGAAGCATCAAAACCCTGTAACATTGAGCTGCGAGTCGCGTATCTCGCGCAACCACGTTTCTGTAATGGCCAATACATCGTAGTCTCAAGCATTGATCCGGTGAACAAGGGTCTTGACATGAATCATCACCCATTCCTTCTCTCCAATGATGCTGGCTGTCCCGCTGAGTAACTCCAGCATTTTGTGTCTACCTTCCATTTAACCCACCTGTTGGAGGTCCATAATTATGTTACGGCCGCCAAAATCAAATACCTCAAAGGCCAATAACATAATACAAAACCAGGTTCAAATGGAAAAATTATTTATTTTCACTAACAAAAAGAACTAAACCTGGATCAAACAAACAAAGAGGGGTCGGATGGGCTAGCAAACAAAAGATAAAGGGTGCTCTGGCCGACCACTCAATGGGCCGTCGGACCAGAGACTCTAAACCTGCCACAGTGTGAAAATAAACCTGAAACAAAACCACGAAAACAATAATGCCAGTCCCATCCTTCCCAAGTAAAATAAGTTAATACAGAATGAAGAGTTACATAAAGAACACTATGCAATCAAACAAACTAAACCAACACCAGACTGCTGCCACCAGTCTGAGGGGGAACAGAGAGACAGAGAGAGGGACTGCCAGTGCACATGGTCTTTTTAAGCTGAGGCTCCGTCATCAGGCTCACGTGATGCAGCTTGGGCCAGGAGCCTCCAATCAGGTACAGGAGCAGCCAGGCAGCAGGAGGTACTAATGGAAATCAGAGAAACAGGTTAGTACATAATTAACACCAGCATAGGGAGCGCATAACACCCCCACCCTAAGTTACTGAATATGTTTCTGAAAATAAAACAAAGACCACCACCAAATTTCAGAAACTATTTAGTAGCTCAGACATCACTGGCGCGACAATGCGTCAGCCAAGACATTATCCCTGCCACGGATATGCCTGACTTCCAGATTGTAGCCCTGCAACTGTAAACTCCAGCTCATTAACCGTCGGTTTTTATTTCTCATCCTATTTAAGAACACCAGCGGATTGTGATCTGTGTATACGACGACGGGAACATTCGAGGAACCAACATAGACCTCAAAATGATCTAGAGCCATTAACATCGCAAGAGTTTCTTTTTCGATGGTAGAGTACCATTTCTGATGGCGATTAAACTTTTTAGAAAAGTATGAAACTGGATGTTCCACCCCATCAGAACCATCTTGGAGAAGAACTCCACCAACTCCACTGTCACTAGCATCAACTGCCAACTTAAACGGCCGCTCAAAATCGGGTGCTGCAAGCACTGGTGCGCACACAAGAAGGCTCTTTGTTTGTTCAAAAACAGTTTGACACACATCGAACCACTCAAAAACGACTTTCGGACTTAACAGATCCGTTAAAGGAGCAGCCACCACAGAGGAGGAGCTCCGTCGTTATCTGGCAATGGTGGGGTACTATAGAGGGTTCTGTCCAAATGTCTCTGTGGTGGCTGCTCCTGTGCCTGATTGGAGCCTCAGCTTAAAAAGACCATGTGCACTGGCAGTCCCTCTCTCTGTCTCTCTCGTCCCCCTCAGACTGGTGGCAGCAGTCTGGTGTTGGTTTAGTTTGTTTGATTGCATAGTGTTCTTTATGTAACTCTTCATTCTGTATTAACTTATTTTGCTTGGGAAGGATGGGACTGGCATTATTGTTTTCGTGGTTTTATTTCAGGTTTATTTTCACACTGAGGCAGGTTTAGAGTCTCTGGTCCGACGGCCCATTGAGTGGTCGGCCAGAGCACCCTTTATCTTTTGTTTGCCAGCCCATCCGACCCCTCTTTGTTTGTTTGATCCAGGTTTAGTTCTTTTTGTTAGTGAAAATAAATAATTTTTCCATTTGAACCTGGTTTTGTATTATGTTATTGGCCTTTGAGGTATTTGATTTTTGCGGCCGTAACACCAGCATCTGATGTTCTTTCTTACACACTGATCCAGATCATCCGCTTTCTCCACAAAACTCTGCATTGAAATAAGCACACATCAGCCCATCAGTGTCACCATATTCCTTCAGCTCTCCATGGCTGACCTTTCTTAGAGACTTACTGGTCCTTACAGGTTCCTAACTTCCTATCACTCCTTCCAAATTCTGACCTAGTAATCTGGTTCCCACTCTCCGCCTCTCCAGGTTAAACTCCCTCCTGAGCAGCACTGGTGAACCTGCCTGCAAGGATGTAGAAACAAGGAACTGCAGATGCTGTTTTACAAAATAAAAGACACAAGGTGCTGGAGTAACTCAACTGGTCAGGCGACATCCCTGGAGAACACGGATAGGTGACATTTCTGATGGGCTCTCCTGAACATGTCCCCCTCAGATCAAGAATCATTCTGAGGGTTGAACTGTTGAGCAGTAAAGCAGAGGGTAAGAGGTGAAAGAAATCAGCCTTGATGAGGATGCTGTGTTGGTGCTGGCCTGGGGTGGAACATCAGGGAGTTATTCGAGATCTATTTGAGACTGCATGACAAATGATTTTTTTAATGCATTTTGAAACGGAACATTGCAACCCACACTGCTATTTTAAAACTTGCTTGTTAAATACTTACACATGGTTCTTGGCAACCAAAGCATACGCTACTGGTTTACATTTAAATGACTTACCAGTGTTGCTGAACCACTATGCAACAGAAATATTATTCTGAGGTATGTACAAAGATAACAAGGAAAAACTGATAAGGAGCCTGTAGGCATATGCCTTCAAATGACTGCTATGATCTAGATGCTAGCATTTTGCATATTGAATCAGGGTACTGAAGTATATAATTAATAGTCATCATACAGATCTGATGCAAAATTGCAGAATACTCTTCATGTTTTTCAACAGCGTTTCTTATTTCCTGAACTCCCTCACGCAAACACACCACCATCTCAAGATGAGTCATGCCGTACCCAATTATCTTCTCTCTGCAGTCGGCCTTGATCAACAGAGCACGATTCTGCTCACAAACACACTTGAGGACACAACAGGTTCTTTTTGAGGTATCGAGTGAAATTCCAAGGCAACACAGATTTCTCATTGCTACTTTATTACACAAGCTACAAGAAGGAATCTTCCTCCACACTCAGTCTCATTGCAGATTCCTCTCCAATCTGTTTAATCTCAAATTAAAGTAAAATAAAAAAAAGTAGCCTTTATTGTCATTCAGACCATGCGGTCTGAACGAAATTTTGTTGCCTTGCAGTCCTACATATAGTACAAAATGACAAAAACACACAATAAACACAAATTAACATCCACCACAGTGAGTTCACCAGGCACCTCCTCACTGTGATGGAAGGCAAACGTCTTAAGTCTTTGTCTCATCCCTTCTTATTCTCCCTCTGCGCCGAGGCGATCCAGGCTTCAGATGTTTTGACCCCGCCGGGCGATGGTAAGTAATGTCAGTCCCGCGGCTGAATCCGAGCTCCGCGAACGGGCCGGTTCAACTCCACGGCCCTGGGAGGTCGAAGCTTCCGAAACTGCGGCCCTCCAGTCCAGCGGACGCAGCTGTTGTTGCGGGAGCTCCGGAGAGCAGGTCACCAACCTGTGACCTGCGAGCCCCCGACAATGTCGTCCACTGGGCCCGCGGTCGGGTCGGGTGGCCGCTGCCGCCGGAACACTGCCCCAGCTCCAAGGCCAGGTGGCCGCTGCCGTTGCCGCTGCCCCAGCTCCGAGGCCAGGTCGCCGCTGCCGCCGGAACACTACCCCAGCTCCGAGGCCAGGTGGCCGCTGCCCCAGCTCCAAGGCCAGGTCGCCGCTGCCGTTGCCGCTGCCCCAGCTCCAAGGCCGGGTGGCTGCTGCCACTGCCCCAGCTCCAAGGCCAGGTCCAAGGCCGTTGCCGCTGCCCCAGCTCCAAGGCCAGGTCGCCGCTGCTGTCGGAACACCACAGCCCCGGAGTCGGACCGCTGCCGCTGGAACGCTGCCCCAGCTCCGAGGCCGCCAGCTCCGCTATTAGGCCTCCGCGGAGACGGAGACGGGGGATACGACAAGAGAAGTCGCATCCCCCCGAAGGAAGAGACCAAAAACATGTTTCTCCCCCCCCACCCACTCACATACACAACCTAATAAATCAAAGATGAACTAAAACAGGACAAAAGAACAACAAAAAAACAGCCGGACTGCAGGCGAGCCGCAGCTGCTAAGGCAGCGCCGCCATGCTCCTCCTCCTTAATTCATGCTCCTCCATCTAATCTTCTAAATTTCCCATTTTTTTCTTTGATAATTTTCTAAACTGACTCAGCGTTTAAGAAGGAACTTCTTCAGACTGGTCTCGACCCGAAACGCCACATATTCCTTCGCTCCGTAGATGCTGCCTCACCCGCTGAGTTTCTACAGCATTTTTATCTACCAACAGATACTCAGCACTCTCTCAATAATAACCACAAATGGGGTAACCCTACAATATAAAAACCCTTAGATTTAGCGCATGGGATCCAGAGAGAGACAGCTGACTGATAGAGATTTGTCTTCATTGAAGTAGCGGAGGGTGATGGTGGGAGAATGTTTTTCAGGATGGAGGTTTGTTACCAGAGGTGTGCCTCAAGGATTGTTGCTGCACCCATTGCTTCTTCTTCCTCTTCCTCTTCTTCTTCCTCGTGTGCGGCCATCTTCTATATCACGTCTTTCCAGTGGTTGGCACAGGCGAGCGCAGCGGCATTTGGTTCGGCCAGGTCATCTTCGGTACATTGTGGAGCATGGCTACATCTCATGATGTGTTCCATGGTTTGGGATTTGCCACACACACACATGCATGCATCGGAAGTTGGAATTTTTCATTTCTTCATGGACACCTTGCAGCGTCCTTCGCCGACCCGCAGGCGGTTCAGTGTTTTCCAGACAGCCCAAGGTTGATGGTGTCCGGTAGCGAGGCATTCGTCTGGGGTGATGCCTCTCTCCATCCATTGGGTTGTCTGGCTGCCAAGGCTGTTGCACTGGTTCTGCCATTCAGTAATCCTGGCATCAGTTGGGGTGGTCTCCAGTACTTCAGTGATGTCCAGGAAGATGCTCCTGGAGTTGAGCTGTTTCTGGGCAGCAGAGTGCTCATGGAGTGAGTGCCGGTGGTCATTGGCCTGCTTTGTGTGCTTGGCTTTTGTGATGACTGCCCTGCGGATGTCAGGGGGAGCGATGCCAGAGAAAGCATAAAGGCAGTGTACGGGGGTTGCTGTATGTGGTTTATGTCAAAGATTTAGATGAGAATGTACAAAGCATGATTAGTAAGTTTGCAGATCACAGTAAACTGGGTGGTATATGGAGCGATGATTGTTACAAATCACAGCAGGATCTTGGATGGGCTGAGGAATCGTTAAAGATGTCTAAGGCCATAAGTGCGAGGTATTGCATTTTGACAAATCAAACCAAGGCAGAATCTACAAAGTGAATGGCAAGACCCTGAAGAATGTTGTAGAACAGAGGGATCTAGGAGTATAGTAGCAATGTTACAAAATTTTGAGATTTAAAAAATCTAGTCTGTAATTTATCCCATCAGATAAAGCACACAAAGAAGTTTAATTTGACACCTAATTCACTTTCATATCTTCAGTTTAAAAAATGTTATGGCCATTTTCAGACTCGGAAATTAGCATCTTGTTCCCTATTGCTTTTCCATTGACTTAACACAAAAGCTGTGATCGAGGACAGTCAAAAGCCCATAACTTTCTTAAAAATTAAGAGAACTGAAAGAAATTGTCAGTTATTATAGATTGAAGCATTCTGAAACAAATATGAAACAATCTTACTTAGATGACTTGAAATTAAAGCATACTAGACCAAGTGCAGACCCGTTGGGTCTGTTTCCCCAACGGCGTTTTGCGGGGGGGGGGGGGGGGGGGGGGGCTGCGGCATCAAACTCACATTAACCACCCCCCAAACACACAGGTGGGGGGAGGGGGGATGTGAAGAGGGGAGGGAGGGGAGAGGAGGTGGAGGAAACGGGACAGATTTGGGAGGGAAAGGAGAGCGGGGTAGGGGGTGAGAGAGGGGGATGGGGAGAGAGATGTGGGGGAGGGGGAGGAGGGAGGGAGGGGGAGAGGGGTGGGGGAGAGAGGGGAAAGAGTGGGGAGGGAGAGTGGAGGGGGAAGGGGGAGAGGTGGAAGAGTGGGAAGGGAGGTGGAGTGGTAGGGGGAGTGATGGAAGAGGGACAGAGGGGTAGGAGGAAGGGGGCGGGTGGAGAGAGGGAAGGGGGTGGCGTAGAGAGGGAAGGGGGGTGGGGGAGAGAGGGATGGGTGGGAGAGGGAGAGGGGTGATGAGAGGGAAACAGAACCATTGAAATTAAGTGCAGGAGTAGGCCATTCGGCCCTTCGAGCCTGCACCGCCATTCAATATGATCATGGCTGATCATCCAACTCAGTATCCTGTACCTGCCTTCTCTCCATACCCCCTGATCCCTTTAGTCACAAGGGCCACATCAAACTCCCTCTTAAATATAGCCAATGAACTGGCCTCAACTACCTTCTGTGGCAGAGAATTCCACAGATTCACCACTCTCTGTGTGAAAAATGTTTTTCTCATCTCGGTCCTAAAAGATTTCCCCCTTATCCTTAAACTGTGACCCCTTGTTCTTGACTTCCCCAACATTGGGAACAATCTTCCTGCATCTAGCCTGCCCAACCCCTTAAGAATTTTGTACGTTTCTATAAGATCCCCCCTCAATCTTCTAAATTCTAGCGAGTACAAGCCGAGTCTATCCAATCTTTCTTCATATGAAAGTCCTGACATCCCAGGTATCAGTCTGGTGAACCTTATCTGTACTCCCTCTATGGCAAGAATGTCTTTCCTCAGATTAGGAGACCAAAACTGTACGCAATACGCCAGGTGTGGTCTCACCAAGACCCTGTACAACTGCAGTAGAACCTCCCTGCTCCTATACTCAAATCCTTTTGCTATGAATGCTAACATACCATTCACTTTCTTCACTGCCTGCTGCACCTGCATGCCTTCTTTCAATGACTGGTGTACCATGATACCCAGGTCTCGTTGCATCTCCCCCTTTCTTAATCGGCCACTATTCATATAATAGTCTACTTTCCTGTTTTTGCCACCAAAGTGGATAACCTCACATTTATCCACATTATACTGCATCTGCCATGTATTTGCCCACTCACCCAGCCTATCCAAGTCACCTTGCAGCCTCCTAGCATCCTCCTCACAGCTAACACTGCCCTCCAGCTTCGTGACATAACAATAATAATAATAAATTTTATTTAATGGGCGCCTTTCAGACATCTCAAGGACACCTTACATAGTAATCGGAATAAAAACATATAATCGGAATAGAACAGGTAAAAAAGACATCACAGAGACACAAATTAAAAACAGAATTCAATCCAAAAACAGAAAATAAAAAACACAGTGTGAAGAGAGAGCAGCGGCAGCCAAAGCGCGCCAGCGCCCACTCTCTCTTCACGGCAGCCATCTTGGACTACAATTAGACAAATAAATCATCCCCCCACAGTAGGTAGCACTGTGGAGGAAGGCACAATGTCCAGTCCCCACCCCATGTTCACCCCAAAGTCAGGCCTATTGAGACCACCGCAATTGCCTCTACGGAGGCCCCATGTCCCTGGCCGTTCTCACCGGGTGGTCTTGCCCCGGCGTCGGGAGAGTCCTTTCGGCGGCTGGGCCACCTGGAACGGCCGCTTCCTGGTTGGAGCCCGCGGCTGCCGAAACCGACAAGGCCGCGCCGGTTTGGAGCTCCCAGGCTCCTGATGATAAAGTCGGCATAGGTTTAAGGGGAACATTTAAATAACTGAAATGGCAGGAAGCCCATGGATCAATAGACAATAGACGCAGGAGTAGGCCATTTGGCCCTTCGAGCCAGTACCGCCATTCAATGTGATCATGGCTGATCATCCCCAATCAGTACCCCGTTCCTGCCTTCTCCCCATATCCCCTGATTCCGCTATTTTTAAGAGCCCTATCTAGCTCTCTCTTGAAAGCATCCAGAGAACCAGCCTCCACCGCCCTCTGAGGCAGAGAATTCCACAGACTCACCACTCTCTGTGAGAAAAAGTGTTCCCTCGTCTCCATTCTAAATGGCCTACCCCTTATTCTTAACTTTTCTTAATTTCATTTTCCTTTGTCATTATTTTAGCTTTTCTCTCTAACCATGGGCTTTACAAGTAGAGATTCTGATATTATTTTCTGGCTACAGTGACAGAAACTAAATTAACTGCAACTGGATCCTCGACTCCCTGGCCAACAGACCCCAATCAGTGAGGATAGGGGACAAATTACCCTCTATGATAATCCTCAACATGGGGGCTCTGCAAGGATGCGTTCTCAGCCCCGTTCTTTACCGATAATGCAGTCTTATACAAAACTAATCCAATTTTCAAATTCACAGACGACACCACCATTGTGGGCCGGATATCAAATAATGATGAAACGGAGTACAGGAATGAGATCAAGAACCTCGTGTCCTGGTGTCAAGACAACAACCTTTCTCTCAATTCCAGCAGGATAAAGCAGATAGTGATTGACTTCAGGAAGCCAAGCGGTTCACACACCCCAGTTTGCTTTGACGGTGCTGAAGTAGAGATGGTTGAAAAATTCAAATTCCTGGGAGTCAATATCACCAACAACTTCTCATGGAAACCCATATTGAAGCAACGACCAAGAAAACACACCAACGTCTCTATTTCTTTAGAAGGTTTAGGAAATATGGCATGTCCCCTACAACTCTCTCCAACTTCTACAGATGCACCATAGAAAGCATTTTATCGGGATGCATCACAGCACGGTTTGGGAACAGCTCCATCCAAACGCAAGAAATTGCAGTGAATTGTGGACGCAGCCCAGACCATCACACAAACCAACCTCCCTTCCATTGACTCCATTTATCCCTCACTCTGCCTCGGCAAGGCCAGCAGCATAATTAAGGATGAGTCGCACCCTGGCCACTCCCTCTTCTCTCCTCTCCCATCGGGCAAAAGGTGCAGAAGTGTGAAAACGCACACCTCCAGATTCAGGGACAGTTTCATCCTAGCAGTTATCAGGCAACTGAATCATCCTACCACAACCAGAGAGCAGTGCTGAACTACTATCTACCTCTTGGGTGACCCTCAGACTAAGATAAGACTTTGCTGGCTTTACCTTGCACTAAACGTTTTTTCCTTATAAATTTGCACTGTAAATTTCTTGATTGTAATCATGTATTACATAGAAACATAGAAACATAGCAAATAGGTGCAGGAGGAGGCCATTCGGCCCTTCGAGCCAGCACCGCCATTCATTGTGATCATGGCTGATCCTCCCATATCAATAACCCATGCCTGCCTTCTCCCCATATCCCTTGACTCCACTAGCCCCTAGAGCTCTATCTAACTCTCTCTTAATCCATCCAGTGACTTGGCCTCCACTGCCCTCTGTGGCAGGGAATACCATAAATTGTCTTTCTGCTGCTTGGCTCCGGTGAGCCGCACGCAGTTGGAGTGTCCCGGCGAGCCCAATCCACCTGCTCAACAACCGCGCCGCCGACTAGAATGCACGCCCGGTAGGCCCGACTCACCCCCAGAAGCCTGTCTGGCCCGACAGTGATAGGAGCTTCGGCGGCGGCGGTGTTGGGAGCCTCAGCGGCAGCAGCGTAAGCCTCAGCAGCAGCAGAGTGAGCCTCGGCAGTGGTGGATTCTCACCCCATTTAGAAAATAGTCTACACCTTTATTCCTACCATGAAAATGCATGGCTCCACACTTTACTACACTATATTCCATCTGCCACTTCTCTGCCCACTCTCCCAACCTGTCCAAGTCCTTCTGCAGAGTCCTTGCTTTCTCTACACTACCTGCCTCTCCTCCTATTTTCATATCATCCGCAAAAATTGCAACAATCCCCTCATCAAAAACGTTACTATACAACGCGAAGAGTAGCTGCCCCAGTGTCCCCCTGATTACATTTTATCTTCGTATGCCTCGTTGTCAACTTCCCTTAGTAAACAATAATTTATTCTACATTTTCCTTGAACTCCATCCCCTTTGATATCTCATTTTCATACCTACCCTTCCATATCTCTGTGTCTCCCTCTCCCCTGACTCTCAGTCTGAAGAAGGGTCTCGAACTGAAACATCACCCATTTCTATCCAGCAGTGCAATGGCATGAGGGGTGATCTTATAGATGTGTATGTTCATGAGGAGTATATATAGGATGAATATACAGAGTCTGTTGCCCAGAGTAGGGGAATCAAGAACCAGACGACATAGATTTAAGGTGAGAGGCGAAAGATTTAATAGGAACCTCTTGGCTGATGTGGGTAAGTTGGGCTGAAGGACCTGTTTCCGTGCTGTATGACTGACCCTATGAGTCCGAAATATCCATCATCTCAAACTGCCTGTAGTCTAAGTATTGAGGGAAAAGGCGGCAGGGAGGTTGCTTCAGAATTCCTGCAGTCTGTAAGGGTCTTAGTTACTCTCTCTTCAGAAAAAGAATGAAGTGGAAACCAGGAAACTATAGGCAAGTCTGCCTGAGATTCTGTCATTGAGAACACATTATACAGGAAGATGTTGATGACGTTTAGAAAATCACACAACATACATTATCAACACGATCTTATGAAAATGAAATGGTGTTTGATCATCTATTTCTGCAGTTTGAGTGCGGTGGATTAGGAGAACCAGTATGTGAAACGTATTTTGATTTCTCGAGTGTGTAACATAAAAGATCACTTCACAAGATGAAAGTTCAATGCAATGGAAGTGAGACGTTGGACAAATTGGCGAAGGTAATGATAGTGTTGGGACAAATGATCATTCTGACTGGCAATTTGTATGGTGCCATAGGGCTGGGTTTTGTAGCTTGAATGATTTACAACCAGTGTTCATGATGTGGATGAAGGCTGAGTGTCTGCAGCATGGCATGGATAGTTTGAGTGAGTGGGGAAAAAGTTGGTTTAGTGTGGGGAAATGGGAGGTTACCAATGAAGTAGGAAGGATATAAAGGCAGAATGATATTAAATGCAGTGGGATCTGGGGGTCCTTGTACATGAAACACAAACCAGGTTTATAAATATTTATAATTATGAAATTATAGCCCTGATTGTACGGGGTGGCATTTAGATCTATTAAAACCTTGCAATTGGACCAATCATTGGTCAGGCAACAGTAATATGTACAGTTGTCTTTTTTAAAAAGGAAAAATATACTTGGAGGCAATTGAGAGAAAGTTTGTCAGGTTGATACCTGGATGCAGCTTATGCCAATGGTCATTGGAGTCAAGAGAGGTGATCTTGTGGAAGGATAGAAGATTTAGTGATGGGTTCTCCAGGTAAATGCTGAGAAGAAGATGTTCCCTTTGTGAGGGAGTCATTTGTAAATAAGGGAATGCCCATTAACGTGAAGTATTTCTTATCACAGAAATTATCTTCCCCAGAGAGCTCTGGATCATTGGATATATTCAGGACCAAGCAGGTTAATTGGTAGGAAGAAGGGGCTCGACCCGAAACATCACCCATTCCTTCTCCCCACAGATGCTGTGTAACTCCAGCTTTTTGTGTCTATCTTAGGCTAATTTGTATGTTTAGGTTTAGATTTATCATTGTCACATGGTTCAGTGAATCGTGGAAAAGATAGAGTGAAGACAAAAATATCAGAGTGCAGAATATAGTTAGTTATTCAGCATTATAGCGCAACAGACCCATCAATGAGGTACACCCAGGCTTATGGAAGGAGTGTACAGGAGTCTGATAATGAAGGGGAAAAGCTGTCCTTCTACAGAGCCTCCATAATATGTGCCCCTCCAACTATCTTCGTATAATTTGCATATCTGGCTACATACATAGAAACATAGAAAATAGGTGCAGGAGTAGGCCATTCGGCCCTTCGAGCCTGCACAGCCAATCAATATGATCATGGCTGATCATCCAACTCAGTATCCTGTACCTGCCTTCTCTCCATACCCCCTGATCCCTTTAGCCACAAGGGTCACATCTAACTCCCTCTTAAATATAGCCAATGAACTGGCCTCAACTACCTTCTGTGTGAAAAATGTTTTTCTCATCTCGGTCCTAAAGGATTTCCCCTTATCCTTAAACTGTGACCCCTTGTTCTGGACTTCCCCAACATCAGGAACAATCTTCCTGCATCTAGCCTGTCCAACCCCTTAAGAATTTTGTAAGTTTCTATAAGATCCCCACTCAATCTTCTAAATTCTAGAATTCTAAATTCTAGAGACTTCTGGATAAGCACATGGATATGCAGGGAATGGCAGGTAAGATATGGCATCATGTTTGGCATGGACATGTGGGCTGAAGGGCCTGTTCCTATGCTGTACTGTTCTAAGTTGGCTGCTTTCCTGAGACAGAGTGAAGCCATTGGGAAAGTGTCTGGTCTGTGTTGGACTGGGCTACATCCACAACTGTACAACTTATTTTTCCATTTTGGGCAAACAAACTGTAATGCAACCTAACAGTATGCTTTCTCTGGTACATGTGGAAGTTTATAAAAGCCTCTTGAGACGCTGAATGTCCACAGTTTCCTGAGGAAGTAGAGGGGTTGAGTGCCGCCTTGGCTGTCGCTTCAGTGTGTTTGGTCCATGATAGATTGTTGGTAATATTTACACCAACAAACGAACCTGATGCTCTCAGCCATTTGCACTTTGGCACCATTGATGTTGATTGGTGCAAGTACTCCACCACGCCTTGCATGTACTCCACCATGCTTTGCATGTACTCCACTACGCTTCCTGAAGTTGATAACTAGCTCCTTCCTCTTGCTGACTCGTTGAATACTCCTTGAATTTTGTTTATTGCTATTTTTATTTCAAATTTCCAGTGCCTTTAATCTTTGTTATTTTCCTGATATTTCCTTTGTTGCAAGCAACTTCATCTGCTTTGTCTTCTCTATTCTAACTTTGTATCAAAGCCAATAAATATAAAAATGTGAATCCCTGATATCGTTCTGTCATGGAAACTTTTGTTTTATGATGCGGTGAAAAATTCTTGTCTGCGGGGAAGATTAAAAACATTTCTTTGTGGATGTTAACTATAAGAAATCATTTTCCCCACTCCGTTATGGGGTGTGGGTGTTACTGACAAGGACAGCAATTATTGTCCATGCCCTTGAGCAAGTCTTTGTGAGCCAGTGTCTTCAGATGCTGCTGCTGCTGCTGCTGCTGCTGCTGCTGCTGCCCAGTGCAGATCCTTCCATTAGATTGAGAATTACACTATTCTAATCCTGTGGCATTGAAGGAACAACCATGTATTTCCAGAGCTTAGTGTAAAGTGATTGCAAGTGAAGCTATTCCCAAATGTCTTACTTTTGAACACACTTCCTCCCCACCAGCAGTGTGCTCAGGACATTGATTCAGAACATAGAACAGTACAGGACAAGAACAAGCCCTTTGGCCCATGGTGGTGGGTATTTGGAACAAACCTCTAGACAGCTATTATAACAACATTTAAAAGGCATTTGGACAGCTACATGGAGAAGCAAAGATTGAGGAGATATGGGCCAAATGCAGGCAAATAGAACTAGCTAAATTGGGGCATCTTGATCAGCATGGACAAGTTGGGCCGAAGGGCCTGTTTCAATGTGATGTGACTCAATTGCTCAATGAGTAATGGTTGGGTCTAAGGCACTGCCCGTTACTGATTTGGCCATCACCTTGGCCATTAAAACAAGCTGATGAAGCTCTGCTATCACTTCAAAGGATTCCACTTGATCAAAAATATAATCCTGTGCATATGATAGGATGGTATATTCAAAAACGTTAAAATAATTAAACCTAGAATCTGTCATTTCCCTTTACATTTCAAAATGGCTTATGTCAGTACGGAAGTAAGCCAGATCTCGAAAAATAACATTTTATTGGAAACATTCAAATGTACATCAAGGCCTTTGCAGATGTGAGACACAGATAATTATTTGTATTCTGTGCAGTAGGATCCCTTCATGTAAGCTCTTTCATGTGTGTTGATTGCCAGTGTTGTCTTTCAGGACTCTGAAGGTGTGAGGAGATCAATCAGATCTCTCTTGGAATTGAATGGAATGGAATACTTCATTGTCACATGTGACTAGGCACGGTCAGATTCTTTGCTGCGTACACAACGTATACAAATAGCAGCCACCAACGGTGCTGACAAAGTTACAATAGACAATAGGTGCAGGAGTAGGCCATTCAGCCCTTCGAGCCAGCACCACCATTCAATGTGATCATGGCTGATCATCCACAATCAGTACCCCGGGATTCAAAGTAACTTTAGCAAATTTGCCAATGACACAAAGCTGGGTACACAAAATTGCTGGGGAAACTCAGCGGGTGCAGCAGCATCTATGGAGCGAAGGAAATAGGCGACGTTTCGGGCCGAAACCCTTCTTCAGACTTCTGAAGAAGGGTTTCGGCCCGAAACGTCGCCTATTTCCTTCGCTCCATAGATGCTGCTGCACCCGCTGAGTTTCCCCAGCAATTTTGTGTACCTTCGATATTCCAGCATCTGCAGTTCCCTTTTGAACACACAAAGCTGGGTGGCAGTGTGAACTGTGAGGAGGATGCTATGAGAATGCAGGGTGACTTGGACAGGTTGGGGGAGTGGGTAGATGCATGGCAGATGAAGTTTAATGTGGTTAAATGTGAGGTTATCCACTTTGGTATCAAAACAGGAAGGCAGATTACTATCTAAATGGCATCAAGTTGGGAAAAGGGGAAGTACAACGGGATCTGGGGGTCCTTGTTCATCAGTCTATGAAAGTAAGCATGCAGGTACAGCAGGCAGTGAAGAAAGCGAATGGCATGTTGGCCTTTATAACAAGAGGAGTCGAGTATAGGCACAAAGAGGTCCTTCTGCAGTTGTACAGGGCCCTAGTGAGACCACACCTGGAGTATTGTGTGCAGTTTTGGTCCCCTAATTTAAGGAAGGACATTGAGGGAATGCAGCGTAGGTTTACAAGGTTAGTTCCCGGGATGGCGGGACTGTCATATGCTGAGAGAATGGTGCGGCTGGGCTTGTACACTCTGGAGTTTAGAAGGATGAGAGGGTATTTTATTGAAACATATAAGATTGTTAAGGTTGTTTGGACATGCTAAAGGCAGGAAACATGTTCCCGATGTTGGGGGAGTCCAGAACCAGGGGCCACAGTTTAAGAATAAGGGGTAAGCCATTTAGAATGGAGACGAGGAAACACTCTGTTTCACAGAATCTGTGGAATTCTCTGCATCAGAGGGCGATGGAGGCCGGTTCTCTGGATACTTTCAAGAGAGAGCTAGATAGGACTCTTAAAGATAACGGAGTCAGGGAATATGGGGAGAAGGTAGGAACGGAGTACTGATTGGGGATGATCAGCCATGATCACATTGAATGGCGGTGCTGGCTCGAAGGGCCGAATGGCCAACTCCTGCACCTATTGTCTATAATATTCTTATTTAAAAATTCCTTCACCACAATTGTCTCACTTATACTTACCAAGCTCTTCGAATTTCAAGGCAAGCTGCATATTGAAACAGGAATAAGCATAGAGGGGTGAATACAGATCTCACCATGTGCTCTCTATCTGCTTATCTGGATGAATCAGACACAGAGCAAGTGACACAGGTGTTGTTTAAACCTTATCAAGTGAATTTTACCAGCTAAAAAGACAAAATCTCTTGCCTTGTTCAAGTTAATTTACATTTAAGTACAAGACCTTTAGTGTCTGATGTCCATTTCACAATTGCATTATTTGAAGAACAATAAAACAAGTGTAATTGGAACTGCTAGCAAGCAGTTCAAACATGTGGTGGCATTTCACAGCCCACCGTCCAATGCAACTCTGCACCTCCTGCCTTACTGTGCCACTTGTGAAGTGCCTTGTCTTTCCTGCATTTGAAAGCCGGGTAGTTCAAAAGATATTGGCCATTGAGTATCTGAGCCCTCAAGGTTATATTAATCTGTAGTGAAGGACAGGTTGTTTTTGGACCAGCATTCGGCATGAGTATTGAGGATTATTCAAAATTAAACAACAACCCATCATTTGCTGTCAAAATAATGGCACCGTAGTAGGCCCTCTGTTGCAGAAACAGCACAGCAACTGGTTAAAACGCAGGTGCACAAATTGGACAACATTTTCAAAGCTTGCTCCCGATGATTCATTGGTTTGTTACAAGTTTTATTCATGTCATAAGAGCAGAATTAGGCCATTCGGCCTATGGCTGATACTCTGCCATTTCAATGATGGCTGATCTATCTTTCCTTCTCAATTACATTCTCCTGCCTTCTCCCCATAACCGCTGACACCCTTACTAATCAAGAATCTGTCAATATGTGCCTTAAAAAAATACAAAATGTGCTTGGCCTCTGCAGCAGTCTGTGGCAATGAATTCCACAGATTCACCACCCTCTGACTAAAGAAATTGTCATCTCCATTCTAAAGATCTGTCTTTAATTCTGAGGCTGTGCCCTCTGATCCTAGACTCTCCCACTAGTGGAAACATCCTCTCCGCATCCACTCTATTCAGGCCTTTCACTATTTGGTAAGTTTCAATAAGGTCCCCCCCCCCCCCATATCTTTCTAAACTCCAGCAGGTACAGGCCCAGTGCCGTCAAACGCTCCTCATATGCTATCCCACTTATTCCTGGGATCATTCTTGTAAACCTCCAAACCCTCTCCAAATGCCCAAAACTGCTCACAATACTCCAAATGCGGTCTGACCAGCGCCTTCTAAAGCCTCACCATTACATCCCTGTTTTTGTACTCTAGTCCTGCATCTGCCATCCTTGCTACTGATTCAACTTGCACCAGCACTCCCACAGTCCCTTTGCACCTCTGATTTCTGATTCTTCTCCCTATTTAGTCTATGCCTTTATTCAAACCACCAAAATGCATGACTCCATACTTTGCTACATTGTTGTATTCCATCTGCCACTTCTCTGCCCACTCTCTCAAACTGTCCAAGTCTTCCTGCAGAGTCCTTGCTTTCTCTACAATACCTGCCCCTCCACCTATCTTCCGTATCTTTATTAAACCACCTCATTATATTCCTCAGCAATGCAATGTGACTTCAATGGTATGGCAATTGCATTTGCGAGAGAAAATATGATAAACTCAGTTTAACCTTTAAACTCAGTTTTAGAAACCGTTTACCTTTTAATCCAAGCGTTAATGACTGTACATCAACCCCTGGTGCTAATTAATCACATGTCCTTTTCCCCCTCCTTTTTTAAATGTTACCTTTCTTCATCTCTTTGAATCTTATTCCTCATCTATTTCAGTTTTGTACATGTTTTAAAATGGAATATATCTATATTATCTATCATTTCATGCTGATCCTTGTACTGTAAATTTCATACCTTCAGTCCCTTTGATTAAGAAACCAATGTAATTCACTCAGGATGTGAGTGCCTGAGCTACAGGAAGAGGTTGGGCAGGCTAGGACATTATTCCTTGGAGGGTAGGAGACTGAGGGATGATTTACTTTAGACTTTAGAGATATGGCATGGTACCAGGCGCTTCGGTTCACCAAGTCTGCGCTGACCAACGATCAGCCCCGCACACTAACACTATCTGACACACTAGGGACAATTTACAATTTTTACCGAAACCAATTAACCTACAAACCTGCACGTCTTTGGAGGAAACGGCAGCACCTGGAGAAAACCCACAAAGTCACAGGGAGAATGTACAAACTCTGTACAGACAGTACCCATGGTCAAGATCGAACCTGGGTCTCTGGCGCTGTGAGGCAGCAACTCTACCGCTGTGTTACTGTGCCAGTGATCTTATTATAGAGGTGTATAAGATAATGAGGGGTGTAGATAGGGTAAAGGCATGGAATATTTGACCCAGAGTAGGGGAATCAAGAACCAGAGGAGGAGGTTTAAGGTGAGAGGGGAAAGATTTAACAGGAACTTTTTCACACAGAGGATGGTGGGTGTATGGAGCCAGCTGCCAGAGGAGACCTTTGGACAGATACATGGATAGGAAAGAGTTAGATAGAGTTCTAGGGGCTAGCGGAATCAATGAATAAGGGGCAGGCATGGGTTACTAATTGTGGATGATCAGCCATGATCACAATGAATGGTGGTGCAGGCTTGAAGGGCCGAATGGCCTCCTCCTGCACCTATTTTCTATGTTCTATGAAAGGTTTAGAGGGATATGGGCCAAACGCGGCCATGTGGGACTAATGTAGATGGAGCCTGATGATTGGCACTAAACGTTGTAATACCTTTAACATCTCTTCCCATTCCTATCCTGTCCTGGGCCTCCTCCATTGCCTGAATAATGCCACATGTAATCTGGAGGACAACACCTCATATTCCGCTTGGGTAGCTTACAACCTTATGTTATGAACATTGGATTCTCCAATTTTAGGTAACTAACATAACCCCCCACTTCTCCTCCCCCCTTCGCCCCCCAACTTCCTTGTGCCCCACCTGGGTGTACACCTATGTCTTCCCCTTCCCCTTCCCCTTCCCCTTCCCCTTCCCCTTCCCCTTCCCCTTCCCCTTCCCCTTCCCCTTCCCCTTCCCCTTCCCCTTCCCCTTCCCCTTCCCCTTCCCCTTCCCCTTCCCCTTCCCCTTCCCCTTCCCCTTCCCCTTCCCCTTCCCCTTCCCCTTCCCCTTCCCCTTCCCCTTCCCCTTCCCCTAGTTCCTCTGGCTTCGCGGTTCACATCTCTTCTATCTTTATCTTGTATCATTTGTATTTTCATCTCTGTCCAATCATCTAAAACTCTCCTCACCTGTATCCACCTGTATCCACTTGTAACCACCTGTATCCACCTGTAACCACCTGCCACTCGCCAGGCTTTGTCCTGGCCCTCCTCTTTTCCAGCATACTTCCATCCACCATAATTAGTCGGAAGAAAGGTCCCGACCCTATGTCAGAGTTGCTGCCTGAACTGCTGAGTTACTCCAGCACTTTGTTTGTTTGTTTTGAAACCAGCATCTGCATTTCCATGTTTTCCCAAATGCTATTTCAGTCAAGTATATGCCATGCCACAGACTGGTTTTATTTTCCTGTCCTCCACTGGTCTGGATAAGTGTGGCTCTTAAACACTCTAGAATCTCAGCATTATCCAGACTGAAGGAATCATGACAGAAGCCTCCTCGTGGCGATCCCCCGGAAACGACGATGCGATGCTCTGTGATGCGTCGGGCGACCAATTCTGTCAACATGTTGGATGACGACAGAAGCCAACAGCGAGCTATACGTTGTCTGACACACAAGCGAACGATCCAGACTGGACCACAGTCCCCCAAGTTTCAAGTTTCAAGTGAGTTTATTGTCATGTGTCCCTGTATAGGACAATGAAATTCTTGCTTTGCTTAAGCACACAGAAAATAGTAGGCATTTACTACAAAACAGATAAATGTGTCCATATACCATGATATAAATATATACACACATGAATAAATAAACTGATAAAGTGCAAATAGCAGAAAGTGGTTATTAATAATCAGAGTTTTGTCCGAGCCAGGTTTAATAGCCTGATGGCTGTGGGGAAGTAGCTATTCCTGAACCTGGTTGTTGCAGTCTTCAGGCTCCTGTACCTTCTACCTGAAGGTAGCAGGGAGATGAGTGTGTGGCAAGGATGGTGTGGGTCTTTGATGATACTACCAGCCTTTTTGATGCAGCGACTGTGATAAATCCCCTCGATGGAAGGAAGGTCAGAGCCGATGATGGACTGGGCAGTGTTTACTACTTTTTGTAGTCTTTTCCTCTCCAGGGCGCACAAATTGCCGAACTAAGCCACGATGCAACCGGTCAGCATGCTCTCTACTGTGCACCTGTAGAAGTTAGAGAGAGTCTTCCTTGACAAACTGACTCTCCGTAATCTTCTCAGGAAGTAGAGGCGCTGATGAGCTTTTTTGATAATTGCGTTAGTGTTCTCGGACCAGGAAAGATCTTCAGAGATGTGCACGCCCAGGAATTTGAAGTTCTTGATCCTTTCAACCATTGACCCGTTGATATAAATGGGGCTGTGGGTCCCCCTCCTACTCCTTCCAAAGTCCACAATCAGTTCCTTGGTTTTGCTGGTGTTGAGATCCAGGTTATTGCGCTGGCACCATATGGACAGTTGCTCGATCTCCCTTCTATATTCTGACTCATCCCCATCAGTGGTGTCGTCAGCGAACTTGATGATGGAGTTCGCACTGTGGTTGGCTACGCAGTCATGGGTATAGAGTGAGTACAGCAGGGGGCTGAGCACGCAGCCTTGAGATGCTCCCGTGCTGATTGTTATTGAGGATGACACATTTCCACCAATACGAACAGACTGTGGTCTGTGGATGAGGAAGTCGAGGATCCAGTTGCAGAGGGATGCGCAGAGACCCAGTTCTGCGAGTTTGGTAACCAGTTTGGAGGGGATGATTGTGTTGAATGCCGAGCTGTAATCGATGAATTACAGCCTGACATATGAGTTTTTGTTGTCCAAGTGGTCCAGTGCGGAGTGGAGAACCAGCGAGATCGCATCCACCGTTGATCTGTTGTGGCGGTAAGCGAACTGCAGTGGGTCCAGGTTTTTGTCGATGTAGGAGTTGATTTGCTCCATGATCAACCTCTCAATGCACTTCATCACCACCGGCGTTAGTGCCACTGGTCAATAGTCATTGAGGCACGTCACCTTACTCTTCTTGGGCACCAGTATAATTGATGCCCTTTTAAAGCAGGTGGGGACCTCAGACCTCAGAAGTGAGAGGTTGAAAATGTCCTTAAAAACTCCCGCCATTTGATCCGCACAGGTTTTTAGAACACGACCGGGTATACCATCAGGACCAGGTGCTTTTCGGGGGTTCACCCCTCTGAAGGATTTCCTGACGTCGGCCTCTGTGACTGAGACTGAAATGCCATCACAGCGAATGGGGGATCGGGAAGGCACATCAGTATTCACCCTGTCAAAGCGTGCGTAAAACGCATTGAGCTCGTCAGGGAGTGATGTTTCACCGACATTTGAGCTGCCTCCTGGTTTCGCCTTGTAGGAGGTGATTGCATTCAGGCCCCGCCACAGCTGCCGAACATCCGTCTCATCCTCCAGCTTGGAGCAGAAGTCCACCTCCCATCCCCAACGTTCAATCCTGCATCATATCTGTGAACCTTCTCTGGCCGAATCCTACTTTGAGATCTTGATGATCCTCTATTTTCTACAACCCCGATACTCTTACTACACCACAGGTGACTGGTTCAAGCTGTTTAGACCCCAACCTCTCAAATTCTCTCCCTTCACCTCATCTTCTCTTTATTTTATTTCTGAGAATTTAATGTATCTTGCAAACTTTTGGTTATCTATCCAATGCTCATGTTCCCTGTTGATGTCAAACTCTGGACTTCCTTTCTGACTTGAAATAATCCTAGATGGCACATCCATTATCAAGTTGCTATATGTTACATTGAAGTACTTGAAATGTATGCTCCATTTGGGAGCAGTTTAACCTGCCATTGCTCATCAAACAGCGGTGTACAAAAATGTGTCTAAAAGCAATTCTCCACACGTAATTCAAGTCTTTTTGTCCATTTGCCACATTTAATTTCTTCGACATGGAACTGAGTTAGTACAGGAACATTACGTGAAGTCAGCTTTCTCAATATTCACAGCTAGAGCAAATCTTTACTTTTCAATGGCCCATGGTGGGAATTCTTCATTTGTGATTTTTATATTCATGGATCTAAATGAATTAACAGTTTGCACAATATACACAGCCATTGAGCATGGATGTCTCATCGGCAGAGTGTGCAAGGAACATCTGTACTGAAACATCCACAGTCACTTTGTCAGCATCATCAAATGCTCAACAATACATCATATCTCACCCCCACTTCATGTCTCATCATTGATCCTGTCAATTCCAACTGCTAAAATTCTTATGTTATAAAATTGATTTGGGGGAGCTGGGAAAGGAGGGATAACCATGAAATCCTTTATTTGAGAAGGGAAGTAGAGAGATTCTAGAGAATTACAGGCCACTGAGCCTCAGTGGTAGGGAAGCTATTGGTGAGGATTCTTCATCCTCACTTTGGCAAATCCGACAACCAGGCTCTGCTCCTCCTTCCTGCATTTTTCACCCAGAGTGCTGCCTGACCTGCTGAGTTACTCCAGCACTTTGTGTCTGTCTATTATACGATACGGTACAACACAACTTTATTTATCCCAGAGGGAAATTGGTCTTGCACCAGTCAAGGCATTGAAAGTGTCAACAGAGAGAGGGGTGAGTCTGTGGAACTCTCTGCCTCAGAGGGCGGTGGAGGCCGGTTCTCTGGATACTTTCAAGAGAGAGCTAGATAGAGCTCTTAAAGATAGCGGAGTCAGGGGATATGGGGAGAAGGCAGGAACGGGGTACTGATTATGGATGATCAGCCATGATCACATTGAATGGCGGTGCTGGCTCGAAGGGCCGAATGGCCTACTCCTGCACCTATTGTCTATATAGGCAATGACTGAAGAGGGCAGCCCCAGCAGTGAGGACTGCACACAGCTGGTCAAGGAAACAGGGAAATGACAGGGAGATGGGAGATTGGATGATCTTCAAGGACTAGGCATTGGACTTAATAAATACACCATGGTTGTTACTAACTTCATAGGGAAATATGTGGAAGAGTGTGTTCCCACAAAAACTATCCATGTGTTCCCAACCGGAGGTCTTGGAAACATAGAAACATAGAAAGTAGGTGCAGGAGTAGGCCATTCGGCCCTTCGAGCCTGCACCGCCATTCAATATGATCATGGCTGATCATCCAACTCAGTATCCTGTACCTGCCTTCTCTCCATACCCCCTGATCCCTTTAGCCACAAGGGCCACATCTAACTCCCTCTTAAATATAGCCAATGAACTGGCCTCAACTACCTTCTGTGGCAGTGAATTCCAGAGATTCACCACTCTCTCTTGAATGAACACAGTGAACAGTAAGGTAAATCCCTTCTATTTTTTAATTCAATCCCTTTCAGCTTGTCTTACATGCCTCTGGACATTTGGACAGATCTGTGGATAGGAAGGGTTTAGAGGGATATGGGCCAAATGCAGGTAATTGGGCCTAGACCAGTACAGTAGCCAACTGGGTTGTCATGGATAAGATGGGCTGAAGGGCCTGTTTCTGTGCTGTACAGCTCTATAACTATGACTGCCACCACAATGAGGCTGTTGCTCAGTGGTAATTCGAGGCTTGCAAAAGGTTAGTGTGCAAGGCTAATGTACCGGGGGCCAGCACATTGTATGTGATTGTTCTGCATGTTTATAATTTAGACTTGAAATTACAGATAAATAGGACAGATTGCAGAAGCAAAAAAACTGCTTTAATCCAATTTGAAAAGATGTAACAGGACGGTTTTCTTTAATACCGTTCACTTGCTTGACTTTTGTGTTTACTCTCCTCTGTGTAAAGGCTCTTCCACCCAATGCCGTATTCAAATGGCATTCAGAGACTGTCGCTTGCCAGCAGAGGTCACTGGATGCTAATGAGGAACCCATGATCTTTTCCCCCCTAGTCTGAAATATATTGAGAGAGCTATCTGTCACCCAATACCTGACTCAGTGCCAGCTGAGGAATGACACTTGAACGTTCCTGGACAGGTCGCAGGCTAACAGTTGAGTTTAGACACTGTAGACACTAAAATGCCAGGTTTTTAAATAGTATTTCTTGCTCACTGAATATGATTGGTACTTAAATCATGCATTACAGTATCGTCCTTGATTCAACGTTATCGTCTCTGAATTACCATTTTGTTAATTCAGGAGGCAGACTTGAGGAATGATTTATACAATAGATTTACTGGGAATCAATAGGAGAAAAAGATTACGGATAAAAGAATGAGACAATGGAGCAACGGTAGAGCTGTTGCTGCCTTACAGTGCCCGAGACCCAGGTTCAATCCTGACTGTGGGTGCTGTCTGTACGGAGTTTGTACGTTCTGCCTATGATGGTGTGGATTTTCTCCAGGACCTCCCACATCCAAACACTTGCAGGCTTGGATGTGGCTGCCTCCGCTACAGTGTGTGATCTGGTTTAATAATAATAGACAATAGGTGCAGGAGTAGGCCATTCGGCCCTTCGAGCCAGCCCCGCCATTCAATTTGATCATGGTTAATCATCCCCAATCACTACCCCGTTCCTGCCTTCTCCCCATATCCCCTGACTCCACTACCTTTAAGAGCCCTATCTAGCTCTCACTTGAAAGTATCCAGAGAACTGGCCTCCACCGCCCTCTTGAGGCAGAGAATTCCACAGACTCACAACTCTCTGTGAGAAAAAGTGTTTCTTCGTCTCCGTTCAAAATGGCTTACCCCTTATTCTTAAACTGTGGCCGCTGCTTCTGTACTCCCCCAACATCGGGAACATGTTTCCTGCCTCTAGCGTGTTCAAACCCTTAACAATTCTGTAAATTGTATCTAGTGTGTAGGATGGAACTAGTATACAGGGGGATAATTGTTCAGTGCGGACTCGGTGGGTCAAAGGACATGTTGCCACGCTGTATCTACAAACCTAAAACGTTTCTAAAACTAAAACTGCACGTCTTTGTCAAAGGGCTGGTACCAACTAAAGGTTGTTGTTTTTTATAAAAAAACATTTTTTGTCTTTTAAGCTGCCCAAATCTTGCTGTGAGTTTGAGCTGTTCTGGTCAATGGCGGCACATTTACGATATAGAACAGTGCAGCACAGCAGCAGGCCAAGACCAAATGTCTTTTAGCAGCAGTGCAGCCTGGCATTTTGCCATCCAAAGATCATTGATTGAAGATGCCAACATAGCAGAGCCAATATTGTCCTTAACCTTGTCCTTAATATTGATGCAGCATTGGGAACACTGAAAACTACTCTGCACAAGTCAATGCCACTAGTTCATGCAGCGGGTGAAAACAGGTGATGTCACCACCCTCTGCACTGGGTACTTCAGCAACATGTTCCATATAGACATTCTCAGATGCTGTCCGACCCACTGAGTTACTCCAGTTTTTTGTGTCTATTTTCGGTTTAAACCAGCATCTGCAGTTCCTTCCGTCACAACTAATAACCGATGGCTATATTCCACAACTTTTGCTGTAATTTTAGATTTCAATGTTATGTTATTTTGCTTTTGTACCTGGCATATCATATCATTTAACAGTCATAGAGTGCCACAGTGTGGAAGCAGGCCCTTCGGCCCAATGTGCCCACGTTGACCAACATGTCCCATCTACACTAGTCCCACTTGCCTGCATTTGTCCCATCTCCTGTCCTAAACCTGTCCTATCCATGTTCCTGCCTAATTGAATCTTAAATGTTGCGATAGTCCCAGCCTCAACTACCTCCTCCGGCAGCTCATTCCATATACCCACCACCCTATGTGTGAAAAAGTAACCCGTCTGATTACTATAAAATCTTTCTCTCTTCACCTTAAACCTATGCTCTCTGGTCCTCGATTCCCCAACGCTGGGCAAGAGACTGTGCGTCTACCCAATTTATTCCTCTCATAATTTTATACACTATAAGATCTCCCCTTATCCTCCTATGTTCCGGGTCCCAGCCTGCTTAAACTCTCCCCATTGCTCGAGTCCTGGCAACATCCTTGTAAATCTTCTCTGCACCCATTCCAATCTGACATCTTTCCTAAAACATGATGCCCAGAACTGCACATAATGTTCTAAATGCGGCTTCAACAACGTCTTATAAAACTACAACATGACCTCCCATCTTCTATACTCAACACTCTGAATGATGAAGGCCAATGTGCCAATTTAACCACCCCATATACCTGTGATGCCACTTTCAACAAACTATGCACCTGTACGCCTTGATAGCTCAGCTTTACAATACTCCCCAGAGCCCTACCATTCATAATGTGCGTTCTGCCCATGTCAGTGTGTTCTACTCATGTTAGTGTGTTCTCATGTCAGTGTGTTCTACTCATGTTAGTGGGTTCTGCTCACGTTAGTGTGTTCTCATGTCAGTGTGTTCTACTCATGTTAGTGTCTGCCCATGTTAGTATGTTCTACTCATGTTAGTGTGTTCTACTCACGTTCGTGTGTTCTGCCCATGTTAGTGTGTTCTGCCCATGTTAGTGTGTTCTGCCCATGTTAGTGTGTTCTGCCCATGTTAGTGTGTTCTGCCCACGTTAGTGTGTTCTGCCCATGTTAGTGTGTTCTGCCCATGTTAGTGTGTTCTGCCCACGTTAGTGTGTTCTGCCCATGTTAGTGTGTTCTGCCCATGTTAGTGTGTTCTGCCCATGTTAGTGTGTTCTGCCCATGTTAGTGTGTTCTGCCCATGTTAGTGTGTTCTGCCCAGGTTAGTGTGTTCTGCCCACGTTAGTGTGTTCTGCCCACATTAGTGTGTTCTGCCCACGTTAGTGTGTTCTGCCCATGTTAGTGTGTTCTGCCCACGTTAGTGTGTTCTGCTCACGTTAGTGCTGCCTAAAGGCAACACCTCACACTTCTCTGTATTAAATTCCATCAACCATTCCTCAGCCCACCTGGCCAATCGATCAAAATCCTGCTGCAATTTTGACAATCATCTTCACTATCTACAATCCCATCCACCTTTGTGTCATCTGCAATTCACATCTTTATCCTTTTGGGCTCACACCTGTCTTTTCATTCTTGGCCTTTATCCACAAACTGCCTATCACCCCCCCCCCCCCCCCCCCCCGGCCTGTGTTCACTGGTTCACTGAGCCCCAGCCATGCTCTGTTCCACCCCTCCTATCTCACCTCTTTCTTTCTTGCCGCCACTCCCCCACCCCACCCGCGCCTTTCATTCCAACTTGAAATGTCACCTATTCATGTTCTCCAGAAATGCAGCGGCCACACTGACATACTCCAGCATTTAGTATCATTCTGCACCCTTTCCAAAGCCTCCACATCCTTCCTGTAATGGTGCTACATGAGATGCAGCTCACATATTGTAACACACTGACTTTCTCCAATGAGACAACGGTTAAACAGTCCTCACTGAGACTGCACTGTCAACATCCTGGTAGAGCTAGCTGGTCTCTGTTGCAAGATTAAAGCCCACCTGGCCATGCTAATCCAAATCCAACCTGAGGTCTTAGAATTCTGTTTCCATTCCATTGAGTATAGAGGTTGGGAGGTCATGTTGCAGTTGTATAAGACGTTCGTGAGGCTGCATTTAGAGTATTGTGTTCAGTTCTGGGCACCATGTTATAGGAAATATGTTGTCAGGATTAGAGGGTGTGAGCTATAGGGAGAGGTTGACTAGGCTGGGATTCTCTTCCTTGGAGCGCAGGAGGATGAGGGGTGATCTTATAGAGGTGTATAAAATCATGAGAGGAACAGATCAGGTAGATGCACAGAGTCTCTTGCCCAGAGTAGGTGAATCGAGGACCAGAGGACATAGGTTTAAGATGAAGGGGAAAAGATTTAATAGGAATCTGAGGGGTAACATTTTCACACAAACGGTGGTGGGTGTATGGAACAAGCTGCCAGAGGAGGTAGTTGAGGCTGGGACTATTCCAATGTTTAAAAAACAGTTAGACAAGTACATGGATAGGACAGGTTTGGAGGGATATGGATCAAATGCGGGCAGGTGGGACTAGTGTAGCTGGAACATGTTGGCCGGTGTGGGCAAGTTGGCTGAAGGGCCTGTTTCCACACTGTATCACCAAATGAGTCTATGACTATGACATTCCTGATCCAACTTGGTATTTGCAAGATAATGGAGAAAATACTGGCTGCATCCCACATACTTTGCATTCGATCAAGAGCACATGCAGTGATACTTTGGAATTTATCTTGGGCCTCATAAATATTGAGATAGAACCCTCAACCTGACCATAACTGACCATTCTCTGTCAGCAAATACACCGTTCCACAGCTGAGGTATTTCTTCATGTTGCATTAGCAGACATTCATCTTGGACACGAGGGGGTGGGAAACTTACTGTAGTTTTATATCTGGTAGCCAGTGACACACCTCTTGACTTTCCAAACCCTTTCTCCATTCATAAATCGGAAATACACTTGCCCGAATAAATCTGGCCAAACTTTCTTTCAGAAGATTTATATCCTTTCAGACAAAGAAGCTTGATTGGATGTAATGTTCCACAGCTGTGTGCAGGGCAGCACTGTGCAGCCACTTCACAATGTGCTGCATTAACTTGCCAAGGCTATTTTTACAGCTCCTGCTCTCTATCATCTAGACGACCAAGGGCATGGGAATGGTAGAACCAGTCATCTCTCCTTCAGGATGCACAGTGCCCTGACAGTAAAATAAATTGCTGCTGCTTCGTCATCATTGAGTCTAAGTCCTGCAACTCAAAACCCACAGCAGTATGATAGCACCTTGACCAGAGGAACCTGCAGCTCATCACCACATCCCAACTAGGGATTGTCAATGCTGACCAGCATGGCGATTCTAACACACAGGAATGTAAGAGGTTGCAGAGAGTGGTTGGGGCAGCCCGGTCCATCACGAGCACAGCCCTGCCCACCATCGAAAGCTTTTCCATGAGGGGCGGCATCCATCATCAAGGATCCCCACCATTCGAGCTGTGCCTTCTTCCCACTGTTCCCGTGGGGCAGGAGGTACAGAAGCCTGAAGTCCCACATCACCAGGTTCAGGAACAGCTACTTTCCTACAACCATCAGGTTCTTGCACCAACCCGCACAACTCTAGTCCCACCTCGACCACAGAATACCACGGCCCACTTCTTGCACTGACATGAACTTGTTTTATTTTCATTGGTATCCAAATACAAGTAATTTCTATCATAATCTTGAATGTACATGGTTCTAAAATAGGGTTAAGGAGTGACTCTAACATTGGACTTGCCCAAGCGGAGGCTTCCTATCCAACATTATGAACTGCAACATCTGACACTATTCAGCAAGGCAGAGCACTAGGATTGACCTTAGATTCTATAACATCGTTTGCAACTCTTTCTTTGATGTCAACATTCAGCAGCTCCAGCAGAAGTCTTGTCAAATGTTTGACCTGGCTTCAATCTTTGATCTTGTCACAAAATATTACAATCTCAGCATATACTATTGTTCTGCTGTTGGTATAATACAAACCATGTTAGTACATGGGTCTTCTTCATAAATGGAAAACTCAGGAAATGTCACTTCCATTGAATCCTTGAGCAAAGCAGTGATGGTATTGAAGAATCTGTGCCATGGAGTCATACATCTCCGAAACAGGCCCTTCAGCAAAACTCGTCCATGCCACCCAAGACGTCCTGTCTAAACTAGTCCAACGCCCTTATATGGCCCTGAACCCTCTAAAACCTTCCTATCCATGCGCCAATCCGTGTCTTTTTATTGTACCTCAAATACCTCCTTGTTCCATGTACCCACTGCTTAAGGTACACAAACCATTAGGAGGTAGTGTCCATAATATGATAAATTTTAATCTGCAATTTGAGAGGAAGAAGGTAAAATCAGAAGTGTCAATATTGCAGTTGAATAAAGAAGACTATGGAAGCATGAGGGAGGAGCTGGCCAAAGTTGACTGGAAAGATATCCTAGCAGGGATGATAGGGGAACAGCAATAGCAGGAATTTCTGGGAATAATCCAGAAGGATCATTTCATTCCAAAGAGGAGGAAAGATTCTAAGGGGAGTAAGAGGCGACCGTGGCTGACAAGGGAAGTCAAGGACAGTGTAAAACTAAAAGAGAAGACGTATAACTTAGCAAAGATGAGCGGGAAGCCAGAGGATTGGGAAAATTTTAAAGAACAACAGCAGGTAACTAAAAAGGCAATACGGGGAGAAAAGATGAAGTACGAAGGTAAGCTAGCCAAGAATATAAAGCATGATAGTAAAACCTTCTTTAGGTATGTGAAAAGGAAAAGATTAGTTAAGACAAATGTGGGACCCTTGAATACAGAAACAGGTGAATTTATTATGGGGAGCAAGGAAATGGCAAACAAGTTGAACAGGTACTTTGGTTCTGTCTTTACTAAGGAGGACACAAACAATCTCCCAGATGTACTAGTGGACAGAGGACCTAGGATGACGGAGGAACTGAAGGAAATTCACGTTAGTCAGGAAATGATGTTGGGTAGACTGATGGGACTGAAGGCTGATAAATCCCCAGGGCCTGATGCTCTACATCCCAGGGTACTTAAGGAGGTGGCTCTAGAAATCGTGGATGCATTGGTGATAATTTTCCAATGTTCTATAGATACTGGATCAGTTCCTGTAGATTGGAGGGTAGCTAATGTTATCCCACTTTTTAAGAAAGGAGGGAGAGAGAAAGCAGGGAATTATAGACCAGTTAGCCTGACATCCGTGGTGGGGAAGATGCTGGAGTCATTTATAAAAGATGAGATAGCCGAACAATTGGATAGCAGTAACAGGATCGGTCCGAGTCAGCATGGATTTACGAAGGGGAAATCTTGCTTGACTAATCTTCTGGAATTTTTTGAGGATGTAACAAGTAAAATGAATAAGGGAGAGCCAGTGGATGTAGTGTACCTGGACTTTCAGAAAGCATTTGACAAGGTCCCACATAGGACATTAATGGGCAAAATTAGGACACATGGTATTGGGGGTAGAGTGCTGACATAGATAGAGAAGTGGTTGGCAGACAGGAAACAAAGAGTAGGGATTAACGGGTCCCTTTCTGAATGGCAGGCAGTGACTAGTGTTGTACCGCAACGCTCGGTGCTGGGACAGCAGCTATTTACAATATACATCAATGATTTAGATGAAGGAATTAAAAGTAACATTAGCAAATTTTCAGATGACACAAAACTGGGTGGCAGTGTGAACTGTGAGGAGGATGCTATGAGGATGCAGGGTGACTTAGATAGGTTAGGTGAGTGGGCAGATGCATGGCAGATGCAGTTTAATGTGGATAAATGTGAGGTTATCCACTTTGGTGGCAAGAACAAGAAGGCAGATTATTATCTGAATGGTGTCAGATTAGGAAAAGGGAAAGTGCAACATGACCTGGGTGTCCATGTACATCAGTCACAGAAAGTAAGCTAATGCCATGTTGGCCTTCATAATTTCAGTATCGGAGCAAAGAGGTCCTTCTACAGTTGTACAGGGCATTGGTTAGGGCACACTTGGCGTATTGTGTGCTGTTTTGGTCTCCTAATTTGAGGAAGGACATAGAAACATAGAAACATAGAAAATAGGTGTAGGAGTAGGCCATTCGGCCCTTCGAGCCTGCACCGCCATTCAATATGATCATGGCTGATCATCCAACTCAGTATCCTGTACCTGCCTTCTCTCCATACCCCCTGATCCCTTTAGCCACAAGGGCCACATCTAACTCCCTCTTAAATTCAGCCAACGAACTGGCCTTAACTACCTTCTGTGGCAGAGAATTCCAGAGATTCACCACTCTCTGTGTAAAAAAAATGTTTTTCTCATCTCAGTCCTAAAAGATTTCCCCTTTATCCTTAAACTGTGACCCTTTGTTCTGGACTTCCCCAACATCGGGAACAATCTTCCTGCATCTAGCCTGTCCAACCCCTTAAGAATTTTGTAAGTTTCTATAAGATCCCCCCTCAATCTTCTAAATTCTAGCGAGTACAAGCCGAGTCTATCCAGTCTTTCTTCATATGAAAGTCCTGACATCCCAGGAATCAGTCTGGTGAACCTTATCTGTACTCCGTCTATGGCAAGAATGTCCTTGTACAACTTACAAAGACCCTGTACAACTGCAGTAGAACCTCCCTGCTCCTATACTCAAATCCTTTTGCTATGAATGCTAACATACCATTGGCTTTCTTCACTGCCTGCTGCACCTACATGCCTACTTTCAATGATTGGTGTGCCATGACACCCAGGTCTCGTTGCATCTCCCCTTTTCCTAATCGGCCACCATTCAGATAATAATCTACTTTCCTGTTTTTGCCACCAAAGTGGATAACCTCACATTTATCCACATTATACTGCATCTGCTATGCATTTGCCCACTCACCCAGCCTATCCAAGTCACCTTGCAGCCTCCTAGCATCCTCCTCACAGCTAACACTGCCCCCCAGCATCGTGTGATCCGCAAACTTGGAGATGTTGCATTCAATTCCCTCGTCCAAATCATTAATATATATTGTAAATAGCTGGGGTCCCAGAACTGAGCCTTGCGTACCCCACTAGTCACTGCCTGCCATTGTGAAAAGGACCCGTTTACTCCTACTCTTTGCTTCCTGTCTGCCAGCCAGTTATCTATCCACATCAAAACTGAACCCCCAATACCGTGTTCTTGCTATTGAGGCAGTGCAGTGTAGGTTCATGAGGTTAATCCCCGAGATGGCGGGACTGTCATATGATGAAAGATTGTAATGACTGTGCTTGTATTCGCTGGAATTTAGAAGGATGAGAAGGTATCTTATAGAAACATATAAAATTATTAAGGGATTGGACACGCTAGAGGCAGGAAACATGTTCCCGATGTTGGGGGAGTCCAGAACCAGGGGCCACAGTTTAAGAATAAGGGGTGGACATTTAGAACTGAGATGAGGAAAATGTTTTCACTCAGAGAATTGTGAATTTGTGGAATTCTCTGCCTCAGAGGGCAGTGGAGGCCGATTCACTGGATGTTTTCAAGAGGGAGTTAGATAGAGCTTTTAAAGATAGTGCAGTCAAGGGATGTGGGGAGAAGGCAGGAACGGGGTACTGATTGTGGATGATCAGCCATGATCACAGTGAATGGCAGTGCTGGCTCGAAGGGCCAAATGACCTACTCCTGCACCTATTGTCTATGTTTCTGTGCCCTCTGTGAGTCCTGAAGTAAAGAATTAGGGCTTAATAATATGTTAACAAAATTGAATTCCATATTCAATTAAGATAAAGAATGATTTTATATTAATAAGTGAAATAATAGGAACTCAGAAATTGTATCCAAATACAGGAGTAAGAGTAGAAGATGCTCATTCCCCCAGCAAGCCTTGTTTGCAGATAAAATTCAGTAAATTACCAGAGGAGAATTGTATCATATGAACTGAAAATGAGAATAATAATAATAATAATAAATTTTATTTATGGGCGCCTTTCAAGAGTCTCAAGGACACCTTACATAAATTTTGCAGGTAGAGGAAAAACATGTAAGGGGAATGAAATAAATAGTAGAGACATGACTAGTACACAAAGTAAAGACAGAATTCAATACAAAACACAATATGAGGCAATTAATGCACAGATGAAAAGGGAGGGGGACGTGGGGCTAAGGATAGGCAGAGGTGAAGAGATGGGTCTTGAGGCGGGACTGGAAGATGGTGAGGGACACGGAATTGCGGATCAGTTGGGGGAGGGAGTTCCAGAGCCTGGGAGCTGCCCTGGAGAAGGCTCTTTCCCCAAAACTGCGGAGGTTGGACTTGTGGATGGAGAGGAGACCGGCTGATGTGGATCTGAGGGACCGTGAGGGTTGGTAGGGGGAGAGGAGGTCAGTGAGATATGGGAGGGCCAGATGGTGGAGGGCTTTGTAGGTGAGGATCAGTATTTTCTAGTTGATCCGGTGGGAGATGGGAAGCCAGTGAAGTTGTTTGAGGACTGGAGTGATGTGATGCCAGGATTTGGTGTGGGTGATGAGTCGGGCGGCTGCGTTCTGGACCAGTTGGAGTCGGTTGATGTAGGTGGAGCTGATGCCAAGGAGAAGTGAGTTGCAGTAGTCCAGTCGCGGAGAGATGAAGGCATGGATGAGTCTTTCAGCAGCGGGAGGTGTGAGAGAGGGTCTGAGTTTGGCGATGTTGCGGAGATGAAAGAAGGAGGTTTTAATGACCTGATATGTCCCCTGTTTCAATTAGTATTTTATTTCCATGGTAAAGTATGAATTACATAAAACATGGCACATTTCAATCCAATTTCTAGGAACAGGCGCAATAAATTGTGTTTTGTAAGTAGGTGTCTGCACTTTGCCTAAGGGAACAGCATGACTGACTGAAGAAGATAGGTGCTTGGTGGGATGTTTGAGGCTGAACAGGGCTCCACTCCTGAATGTAGAATAGGGATTCCAGTGAAGGAAGCAGAACGGGGCACCACTGCTGGTGATGGAACAGGTGCTCTACTGAACCAGATAGAGCAGAGGCTCCATGGAAGGTAATACTGAGAATGGATGAGTCTTGATTTACAAAAGTTGAGGTGGCAGAATTATTTATGGAGAGATCCAGGTGATTCCAGGTTACAGGAGAAGTTTGCGAAGGAAAAATGCAATGCCTACTGACCAAAGTAGGTTAGGCGATGTGTCCACGAAGGGACAGTGTCTGCTCTGGTCAGATCTGATTCTTTAGACAGCTCTCCTTTTCTTTATATGGAAGTATTTAGCTTGCTGTATTTGTAATGTCATGGGCTCCGTAATGGTACTGTGAGTTATTGCAGAACTTTCACAAGCTTTGATTCTAAGTTCACCTCCTTCCATATTTTCTATTAATGAAGTACGCAATCGTTAGCTTTGATTGGATTGGACAAGCTGCACTTATCAACATCAGAAAGAACCAACCGATCCATCTATAAATAATTCATTCATATAATTACAATCCCCTAAAATTACCTTAGTGCAGTCATCTTACTGGCTTTTCAGAAATACATGAAACAAGAAGTGGATCTAAAGATGTCGTGTCATTTCTCTTTAGTTTCAGAAGCTCATCCTAAGTGTTTATTCTAACGGAACTGAATGCTTAGTTCCAAAGTTTTGGAGTGCGCTGCGTAAGATTCCAATTGAAACCAATTGCCTGGTCAGTTTGTGAGTGAGAATTACCATGTGCAGGATTCCACAGTGCAGTCATTAACCATTGAGTTGTATACTCTCTATGTATCTAGAGTGGTGAGAAAGAGGCCACTCCACACCAGCTGGCGTGAGACTGCTTGATTTGGAGACATTAGGCTAGGAGGCAGGACTCCAGAGTCTACATCTGCTGATTGATGAGACCTCATCAACCATCCTGCAGCCCACTCAATCCATTCAGTGTGATAAAGCTGTTCGTCGTCAGTGGCCATGGTGCCGTGGAGGAAGTTTGCTATATATGGCACGTAGAATGAATGATGTCACTAGAATAGATGGTTGCAATCTTCACCGGGATCAAATACGAACTGAAATTTACCATAATAATTATAACTCGGAAGAATGGATCTTCCCAATACTTTCTTAACCTAAAATCTGATGCAATAATTGCAGCACTCACTGGCATCAGTTGGTGTTACTGTGATGAGAGGTCCGTTACAGCGAACAGAGATTCCACAATGTCAGGCGGTTCGGATCCAGGTTTTAGCTTGTACTGTGCATACACAACATGCATTGCAAGCCTCTGCGAAGCACACTGCTGCAGTCGAGTGTTTTTTTGCAGTCCGAATAGCAGTGTAGTCAAAGTAGAGTGCACGGGCATGGAATAAATATGCCACTTCATTACTGGTCTGATCTTTTTACAAAAACAGAAATCGTCCTTCTCTGCTGAATATGTTTCCCGTTACTATGTAACGGCAAGGAAAGCCTAAATATTAGGAGTTTACTGGGCTGCACTAAATAGGCTTGGAAGGTAAGTCCGGGGCAACTCTTTCATTTTCTATTCTGCTTATAATAGATTGTGTTTAAAAAAAAAAATTAAATTCCTTGGGAAGGAATTGTGATCGTCTTGCAGTTGTGAATTAAAATGTTCACGTTACAGGTTTTGAGTGGGTTTATGCTTTGAAATGTGGTAGGAGAAGGAAATGTCATGCCAGTGACAGCGACTGTTCTTCAGATGTGTACTTATTCATCATTGCAACGTGCTATAGCACAGTGTGGTCCACAGTTGCTATGAGCAGCTCCGCTTCCCTATCTAAGCACGGGCTAATGGCAGACATGTCGAATATACCCCTTAACTCTTACAATACATGGCCATCATCAAATGCTTCATTTTTTTATTTGATGACATTTCTAATTGAAGTGACTGACATCTTTAATTTCCTCATGAACCATAGATGGTATAACTGTTGGGGGGGAAATGTGATGCTCCTTAGCAAAATAACATAATTCTACATATTCACCATGGAGACCAATTGTAAAAAATACCTTGCAAACTACAATGAATTAATACAACACTAAACATGAATTAAATCTGTGTACTTTTACAGCATAACGGATGGTTACAGCATGGTTACAGTACCCCAGATCTGAACTTCGAAATTCACATGTATGTTCTAGATTGAAGTGATGATTTCATTAATTTATCATTGAATACACACTTGTCCACCTTTGGTATCATGAAGTGACCAGGAAGTGATTGGCCTTGCAATTTATGTGTCATCTCAGTAGCAGTATTATCCAGATTGACAAATCATGGTATATGTCCAAGTATGTGATGAAAATCTGCAGTGTTTTGCTAGCAATTTGTTCTTTTTGAGATTTCCATTGAATGCAGTTGAGACCATCTAGCCAGCTGATGTACGCATTGACATTCAATGATACATTTCCGTTGTCTCCCAGTTTAGTGGGTACATGAAGTGGAAACAGCAGTTTGAAAGTTCACCCCACAGTATGGTGAGAGGAGTAGGTGTAGATTCAAGTGGTAGCAGGGAAGTTAATGCATAACTATCCATGGCTGCACATCAACAGAGGCTTTGATTAATTCTGAGCTCAACATGCAGAAAGGGCAATAATGTGCAGATCAGGCAATGAGGATGCGGTATTTTGTTCAGCTCTCTGTACTGCAAGCAGCATGACATTTCTAACATTCAGCAAAGAATTGTTCAACTGGTTGTATTATAATTTCACTGACGAAGAATATACCTCAGCTTACAAACTTCTTATTGTGTTCCTCCAATCAGGAGTTTGAATTTGCTTGCATTAATTTAATAGTTGGACAGAATACATTAGTGTTTCTTAGGATATTTTGGAAAGCTGAATTTGTGTGTTCCCTTGTTTTGAATAATATAACACAAGCATAATTTTAAATTGTTATTCCCATACATGTTTCTGTCATCCAGATTTAAATGGAGATGTATTCTGTGGATGGTCATTATTACAGGTCTTCATTGAAGGTAATGATGAGAATTACTCACTTACCTGGAGTCAGTATCGGTTCAATTACCTTCTCCTGTATCTTACCAAATCCGCGCTTCTACAAAATGTTCAATCTTAAATTCGTACCTGTTTATTACAGGTGACCATTGCAAAGAAGTAACGAATGTAATGCTGAAATTAAAATACTTTATCCAAAAGCTGAGCATTCCTGGAAATAAATGCTGGTTTTATTGGTAACAGGCAAAATTATATAACCAATAGCATGAACCCTGGGAATTTACATTATACCCTGAAACCGTCCATTAATTCACCACTTTGTGAATCTAAATACTTCAGAAATGAGAAGCTGTCCATGATACGATACATTTGAAGATCTTTGACAGTCGCATCTGTAGTAAATGATCCAGCATCACGTACAGCATTGAAGGAGATGACTGATTTGTGATGGGATCCCAGAGTGATTGCTGTTGTGGGGAACACCAGCCACAGCCTGTCACCCCCCCCCCCCCCCTTAGTAGTTAGCATGCTTTGTTGCATTGAAACACTTTAGAAAGATACAGCAGGAAAGAGGCTGACTGGTCTGAATGATTTTCTTTCAAATGCTGAGAAACCTTTGCTAATTTATCCCACAATACTGTGTGGAAGTTGTCTAAAGAGCTGGATCATTTAGATAATAGATCATAAAATAAATGGGATTGGACATGGCTATTGAGAAGAAAAAAATAAATTGTTAATCTATTTTTACTCTTGAGGATGATGTCAGGTTGGCATGTGGACAACCATTTTCAGTAATTGATATATCAGTAAAGATGAGCAAATAGAACAACAAAGGTTGTGTTATGAATCGTGTTAGGCCTACAGTGGATCTGTAGAATAAAAATGAGTAGGATTGGATTGTCGGATCAATATCCCGCAGCATTTAACTCGATTGCTTCTCAAGGAGGCAACAGATTTCCCTTCATGGAGGTGTTGCATGCAGTTCAGCAACTCCCTAAGGAGATTAAATCAACAGTAAGTCATGATCAGAACAGAATCAATTGTGAAGAGTATCATGGAAAGAAGCGGCCTCTCCTCTGATATTTGTGGATGAGTCCATGGTCATTCATTGGAAAATGGAAGTTCCCTGATGCTGTAGTGTGCGGCACACTTCATTACAGGTCACCCATTTGTTTGGCACTGCAGGTGACTGCCTTTCTCACGGTGGGTTGTATGCCTTTACCTGGCAGGGAGAAAGCACGAGAATGAACTAATCAGCTTGTGTGAGGATAGTGCTCGGAGTAGCAAGAGTTACATGGATTATAAATGCAGCCGGAAATAGCAGGGGACCGCGGGTCAAAGGAGTTGGAGGAATAGAAATAGTGGATGCATTAGTAATAATCTTTCAAAACTCATTAGATTCTGGAGTAGTTCCTGAGGATTGGAGGGTAGCAAACGTAACCCCACTTTATAAGAAGGGAGGGAGAGAGAAAACGGGGAATTACAGACCAGTTAGTCTAACATCGGTAGTGGGGAAACTGCTAGAGTCAGTTATTAAAGATGGGATAGCAGCACATTTGGAAAGTGGTGAAATCATTGGACAAAGTCAGCATGGATTTACGAAAGGTAAATCATGTCTGACGAATCTTATAGAATTTTTCGAGGATGTAACTAGTAGCGTGGATAGGGGAGAACCAGTGGATGTGGTGTATCTAGACTTCCAGAAGGCTTTCGACAAGGTCCCACATAAGAGATTAGTATACAAACTTAAAGCACACGGCATTGGGGGTTCAGTATTGATGTGGATAGAGAACTGGCTGGCAAACAGGAAGCAAAGAGTAGGAGTAAACGGGTCCTTTTCACAATGGCGGGCAGTGACTAGTGGGGTACCGCAAGGCTCAGTGCTGGGACCCCAGCTATTTACAATATATATTAATGATCTGGATGAGGGAATTGAAGGCAATATCTCCAAGTTTGCGGATGACACTAAGCTGGGGGGCAGTGTTAGCTGTGAGGAGGATGCTAGGAGACTGCAAGGTGACTTGGATAGGCTGGGTGAGTGGGCAAATATTTGGCAGATGCAGTATAATGTGGATAAATGTGAGGTTATCCATTTTGGTGGCAAAAACAGGAAAGCAGACTATTATCTAAATGGTGGCCGATTAGGAAAAGGGGAGATGCAGCGAGACCTGGGTGTCATGGTACACCAGTCATTGAAAGTGGGCATGCAGGTGCAGCAGGCAGTGAAGAAAGCGAATGGTATGTTAGCTTTCATAGCAAAAGGATTTGAGTATAGGAACAGGGAGGTTCTACTGCAGTTGTACAGGGTCTTGGTGAGACCACACCTGGAGTATTGCGTACAGTTTTGGTCTCCAAATCTGAGGAAGGACATTATTGCCATAGAGGGAGTGCAGAGAAGGTTTACCAGGCTGATTCCTGGGATGTCAGGACTGTCTTATGAAGAAAGACTGGATAGACTTGGTTTATACTCTCTAGAATTTAGGAGATTGAGAGGGAATCTTATAGAAACTTACAAAATTCTTAAGGGGTTGGACAGGCTAGATGCAGGAAGATTGTTCCCGATGTTGGGGAAGTCCAGGACAAGGGGTCACAGCTTAAGGATAAGGGGGAAATCCTTTAAAACCGAGATGAGAAAAACTTTTTTCACACAGAGAGTGGTGAATCTCTGGAACTCTCTGCCACAGAGGGTAGTTGAGGCCAGTTCATTGGCTATATTTAAGAGGGAGTTAGATGTGGCCCTTGTGGCTAAGGGGATCAGGGGGTATGGAGAGAAGGCAGGTACAGGATACTGCGTTGGATGATCAGCCATGATCATATTGAATGGCGGTGCAGGCTCGAAGGGCCGAATGGCCTACTCCTGCACCTAATTTCTATATTTCTATGTTTTTGGAGTTTATATTAAATAATGCAAAGGTAATTGCATAAGGACAAATCTTGTGTTTTCACGGTGTCTTGCAAATGATAAAGCTGCATTTTTGTCACTGCCTCAGTTCCCCCAGCTACATCACATTTTTGTCACTGCCTCAGTTCCCCCAGCTACATCACATTTTCATGTCCTTTGATTTTCCATCGCACCTTCCAATATGGTTGCCATGGTGAATCCAGGAATTTATGCTTACATTTCTTACATTCTTTTCCTATTTACACTACAAAGTAAACCTTGGAAAATACAAGAGAAATACATGCCTTTCAGCATTATAATTAGGTATATTTGTTTTGCTGAAGACATGGATTATGTTTGCAAAATAATCTGCATTCAGCATCTCTTTCAACATTCCATTAGGCTCTTTATTTTATTCTGACAGAGGTTGGCTATCTAATTTAGTGTTTGGTCTTCCAATCAACTGCAGGATGCTAGAGTGCAGAATCAAATTGAGTATATACTACAGCTAGTAAGCTTCAGAAAGTCAAGCAGGGGGACTGCTAACTTGGCAATTTGTATGTCCTGCTTCCAAATGAATTCTGTTATAGTTGTGACAGTTGATGAAACGTAGTGTCTTTGTTATTTCTCTCACAGCCACATGAAGAATATGATGGTGTTTTTTTTGTAATATTTAGATCATGGGAAGTTTAACCACGGCGTGACTTTCACAGTGAACGCTAGGCCCCAATGCAGTATTGTAGAGCAGAGGGATCTAGGAGAGGGCACTTAGTTCCCTGATGGTGGCATTATTAGTAGATAGGGTGCCTTCATCAGTCAGGGTATTGGGGATAGAAGTTGGATTGTTATGTTACAGTCGTACAAGATATTCTTGAGGCTGAATTTAGGGATTAGCCGCTTTATTATGTTCAGTTTTGGTCAGTTTACTATGAAGGATGTTATTTAGCTGGAAAGAGTACAGAGAAGATTTATGAGGATGTTGCCAGGACTTGAGGGCCTGAGCCTTAAGAAAAGGTTCAGCAGGCTTGGATTTTATTCCTTGGAGCACAGGAGGATGAGGGGTGATCTTATAGAGGTGTATAAAATCATGAGGGGGCTAGATAGGATAAATGTACAGTCTTTTACCCAGAGTAGAGACATTCAGGTAGGTTTAAGGTGAGGGGGGGGAATGACTTTATAGGAAACTGAGAGGCAATGTTTTCACACAGAAGGTGGTGGGTGTATGGAACAAGCTGCCAGAGGAGGTAGTTGAGGCAGGTACTATAACAACATTTAAAAGACATTTGGACAGGTACATGATAGGAAAGGTTTAGAGGGATACGGGCCAAACATGGGCATATGGGGCTATCTTAGATAAGGTTTTTTGGTCAGCACTGGCGAGTTGTGTCAAACGGTCTGTTACTGGGCTGTGGGACTATATATGATTCTATTTTCACAAAGCATTTGATAAGGTCCCACATAGGAGATTAGTGGGCAAAATTAGGGCACATGGTATTGGGGGTAGAGTGCTGACATGGATAGAGAAGTGGTTGGCAGACAGGAAACAGAGTAGGGATTAATGGGTCCCTTTCAGAATGGCAGGCAGTGACTAGTGGGGTACCGCAAGGCTCGGTGCTGGGACCGCAGCTATTTACAATATACTTCAATGATTTGGATGAAGGGATTCAAAGTAACATTAGCAAATTTACAGATGACACAAAGCTGGGTGTCAGTGTGAACTGTGAGGAGGATGCTATGAGAATGCAGGGCGACTTGGACAGGTTGGGGGAGTGGGCAGATGCATGGCAGATGAAGTTTAATGCGGATAAATGTGAGATTATCCACTTTGCTAGCTAAAACAGGAAGGCAGATTACTATCTAAAGTTGGGAAAAGGGGAAGTACAATGGGATCTGGGGGTCCTTGTACATCAGTCTATGAAAGTAAGCATGCAGGTACAGCAGGCAGTGAAGAAAGCGAATGGCATGTTGGCCTTTATAAAAAAGAGGAATCGAGTATAGGAGCAAAGAGGTCCTTCTGCTGTTGTACAAAGCCTTAGTGAGACCACACCTGGAGTATTGTGTGCAGTTTTGGTCCCCTAATTTAAGGAAGGGCATTCTTGCTATTGAGGGAGTGCAGCGTAGGTTTACAAGGTTAATTCCTGGGATGGCAGGACTGTCATATGCTGAGAGAATGGAGCAGTTGGGCTTGTACACTCTGGAGTTTAGAAGGATGAGAGGAGATCTCGTTGAAACATATAAGATTGTTAAGGGCTTGGACACGTTAGAGGCAGGAAACTTGTTCCCAATGTTGGGGCAGTTTAGAACCAGGGGCCACAGTAAGAGAATAAGGGATAAGCCATTTAGAACTGAGAGGAGGAAATACTTTTTCTCACAGAGAGTGGTGAGTGTGGAATTCTCTGCCTCAGAGGGCGGTGGAGGCAGGTTCTCTGGATGCTTTCAAGAGAGAGCTAGATAGGGCTCTTAAGTATAGCGGAGTCAGGGGATATGGGGAGAAGGCAGGAACGGGGTACTGATTGGGGATGATCAGCCATGATCACATTGAATGGCGGTGCTGGCTCGAAGGGCCAAATGGCCTACTCCTGCACCTATTGTCTATTGTCGATTTAATTAATCTGAATTAAGAAAAACATCATATTTTGTTTCCATAGGCATCACAATGTAAATATGTGAGACTATCTCATCAGTAAGTTTTTCATCCGCTATTGACAAATGCTTACCTGTAAGGTGTCAATTGGGGGAGTCTAGGATATTGAGTGCGTTGCTTACCTAAGCTGCATGTGTGCTGCATGCCTTCTGCTTGAATACCACCAGTTAGAATAATGCCGCTTTAGCCTCTGCTCCCACCTTGGTTCATCTCATCCAGGGAAGATCTGAACTCTCAGACCTCTCACACCCTCTCATTACAATTCATCATTGCTCTAGAAACAGCTGTACTCTCCCAACACCCGATTTAAAATATATAAGAAGTTGAAACTGCATTAACTGTAAAATATAATCACTTGTGCACAATCTACTTCACTAATGATCACTTCATACAACTATCAGGCTTCATTTCCCATTGGCCCCTTCAACAGAATGTCCTGTTGCTTCTGTTTATCAGTATGTGCACTGAGCTTTGAGGAAAGGCTGAAATATTTATCTTTGAATTCTTAGAAAGCCATGGTATGATTTGATGCAGGTGCTGCTTGATAAGTTGATGCATCAGGCTGCAGCAATCATCAGGTGGCTGAGACCTTCATCCAGACTTGCTGGAACATGCAATGTATTTACATGGGTCCTGGCTGGCAATGTTAGCCAAGCATTTGAAAAGGACATTATTGTGAGTTTGAAACCGTGTCATTTGCTGTCTTTGAGCCTTGAGACTACCAAAACTCAGCAAAATATTCAGCATTTTACTTAAATGTCCTGTTTGCATGGTGGATATAAGATAACCAAAATATTACCATTTGCAAGATAATGCATGATTTTCGAGAGCCCTACTGAACATGAGAGGTAATATACAATGTGAGTGATGTTGCCATATTAGTAGGTTTCCTAGATGTAAAAACTAAACCTGTAGCACAGAGCTGTACTAAACCTGTAGCACAGAAGGCAGATAACCCTTTGGGGTCGTAGCCATTGAAGACTGAGTGGCGTTTTGAATATTTTAAAAGAGCAGAAAGCCAAGTTGACTTTCTGATCACTTCAAGGCCTTGATTCTTACGGCAGAGAGCTGAGGTCACGTTTCACCTCGTTGTTCTTGGCAGAAACCAGCTGTTCATGCAGTACAAAGGGTGCAGCCAATATGACCAGGACATGGTGCATTGTAGGCACCTGACTGAATGTGGAATGACACCTGTCCTCGTGGCTCAGTGCCGCTGAGGCATAAACTGAGAACAGATTAGGAATTCACAGAGAAGAGGGCACCTTTCCCAATTGGTCGAAAGGATCGTGAAATAAGCAGGACAAAGATTGAGAAAAATGTGCAAATTAACTCGGATGCATACAATGACAAATCATATAAAAAGAGGTGTCAAGAGAAGAGAAGAAATTGAAGTGGAGATGAATGAGGCACCATTAATGCAATACTTATTTTTCTAGGCCATACATGAGTCAGAAAATTAATCTGTGCCATTTCTTTCAATATTCACAAGGTGCTTACAATCTCCTTATGTAAAGCTCCTCTACATTAGGAACAGTGCAGATTAAGGGTCACATTTCTGGCAGAGGAAGCACTCACTTCTCACAGCTCTGACATCAGGAGATGGCCCTGGGTGCATTGCACTGCAGCGGGCTTGGCTCTCACAGCCGCTGTGTTGTCTTGCTAAGAAAGTGCACAATACAATGACAGGGAAAGTGTGGCAGAATCTTCCCAAGAGGGTAGAGAAGCTTGCATAGCATTATAGTGATGGACTATCATAGAGTCGTATAGCGTAGAAACAGGCCCATCGTCCCAACTTGCCCACACCGACCAACCTGTCCCATCTACACTAGTCCCACCTGCCTGCATTTGCCATATATCCCTCTAAACCTATCCTATCCTTGTACCTGTCTAAATGCTATGACAGTACCTGCTTTATCTTTCTCCTCTGGCAGCTCGTTCCATATGTCCACCACCCTTTGTGTAAGAATTATTACCCTTCAGGTTCCTATGAAACAATTTCCTCTCATCTTAAACCTATGTCCTTGTGTTCACAATTCCCCTACTCTGTGCATCTACCCTACTTATTGTTCTCATGATTTTGTACACTTCTATAAAGTCACCCCTTATCCTCCTGCGCTTCAAAGAATAGAGTCCCAGCCTGATCGACCGCTTCCTATAGCTCAGACCCTCTAGTCCTGGCAACATCCTGGTAAATCTTCTCTGTACCCTTTCCAGCTTGACAATATCTTTCCTATAATATGGTGCCCAAACCTGAACACAATACTCTAAATGTGACTTCACCAACATCTTATATAACTGCAACATGACCCCCCAACTTCAATTCTCAAGACTGATGAAGGCCAAGGTGCCAGAAGCATTTTTGACCACCTTATTTACCTGTGACTCCACCTTCAAGGAACCATGCACCTGTACTCCTAGATCCCTCTGCTCTACAACTCTACCCAAGGCCTACCATTCATTGTGTAGGTTCTGCCCTTGTTTGATGTCCCAAAATGCAACACCTCACACTTCTCTGTATTAAATTCCATCAACCATTCCTCAGCCTACCTGGCCAATCGATCCAGATCCTGCTGCAATTTTTGACAATCATCTTCACTATCTACAATACCACCCACTTTGTATCATCTGCTAATCTTGCCATGTACATTCTCATCCAAATCATTGATAAGGATGACAGACAGCAATGGGTCCAGCAGTGAACCCCGAGGCACACCACGAGTCACAGGCCTCCAATCCAAGAAGCAACTGTCCACCATCACCCTCTGCTTCCTTCCATGGAGCCAATTTTCTATCCATTCAGTTATCTCTCCTAGGATCCCATGCAATCTAACCTTCCAGAGCAGCCGACCATGTGGAACCTTGTCCAATGTTATGCTGAAATACATATGTGCAACGTCCACAGGTCTACACTCATCAACCTTTTTGGTCATTTGGGTGGTCATGTTACAGTTATACAAGACATTGGTGACAAATGGTTGCAGGTGCCCAGAGCGTATGGCCAGTGGTGGTCTTGGAAGGAGATGCGATAGTGACTGTTAAGTGACTTTTGAATAGTACATGGATATGTCAGGTGTCCTTGTTCATCAGTCACTGAAAGTAAGCATGCAGGTGCAGCAGACAGTGAAGAAAGCTAATGGCATGTTGGCCTTCATAACATGAGGAGTTGAGTATAGGAACAAAGAGGTCCTTCTACAGTTGTACAAGATCATGGTGAGACCACACCTGGAGTATTGTGTGCAGTTTTGGTCTCCAAATTTGAGGAAGGCCATTCTTGCTATTGAGGGAGTGCAACGTAGGTTCACGAGGTTAATTGCCGAGATGGCGGGACAGTCGTATGTTGAAAGAATGGAGCGACTGGGCTTTTATGCTCTGAAATTTAGAAGGATGAGAGGTGATCTTATTGAAACATATATGATTATTAAGGGTTTGGACACGCTAGCAGCAGGAAACACATTCCCGATGTTGGGGGAGTCCAGAACCAGGGGCCACAGTTTAAGAATAAGGAGCAAGCCATTTAGAACGGAGACCAGGAAACACTTTTTCTCACAGAGAGTTGTGAGTCTGTGGAATTCTCTGCCTCAGAAGGCAGTGGAGGCCAATTCTCTGGAGGCTTTCAAGAGAGAGCTAGATAGGGCTCTTAAAGATAACGGAGTTATGGGATATGGGGAGAAGGCAGGAACGGGGTACTGATTTTGGATGATCATCCATGATCACAGTGAATGGCGGTGCTGGCTCGAAGGGCAGAATGGCCTACTCCTGCACCTATTGTCTATTGAATCAAGGGACATGGAGTCATAGCAGGCTCTTGGAAACGGGCCCTTTGACCCAACTTGCCCATGCCGACCAAGACGCCCCATCTACACTCGTCCCACCTGCCTCTGTTTGACCCATATCACTCTTCACCTTTCCTAGCCATGTACCTGTCCTAATGTCTTTTAAAAGGACCTGGATCATATGCAGCCAGATAAGAGCTGGTCTTGGCATTGGGTTCGGCAGAGACATTGTGGGTTGTTCCTGTGCTATTCTGTTCTATGTTCTATGTACCCAATTTCCTTCCTAAGTGTGTACGAACAAGCAAGGTTTATTGCTGAAATCGCCACTCCCTTCCCATGGATTAGTGTTTCAGGCCTTTTGATGACATCTTTCAATGTAAATAATATAGTGCTGTACCTATGGCATCTCATAAATGCTTTCATGCAGCAGACAGTGTGTGTATATAAGAGCTATAAATATTAAAGAGAGAAGAAGATCTTTAACACATTGACAGTGAAGTTTCTAAACAGGTTTGCAATACTGATGCAAGTAAAGTCTCAGGAACTGTTTTGCTAATTTGGTTCCAACACCTTCATTTGATCCAAATTTCAGCCCTTAACATGAAATGATATGTCGACCATTACAGACCCTAAATAACTTTGAGGCAGCAATGACACAGATCTCCATGAGCATACATGGTCAGAGTCATACAGCGTGGAAACAGGTCCTGCAGTCCAACCAGCCCACGCCAATGAACATGCCCCATCGACACTAGTCCCACATGCCTGCATTTGGCCCATATCCTTCTCAACCTTCTAATCTTGTCCATGTACCTGTCCAAATTTGTTTTTTAAATGTTATGATAGTACCTGTCTCAACGACCTCATCTGGCTGCACGGTCCATAGACCTCCCTCCTTTTGTGTAAAAATGGTGCCCCTCAGATTCCTATTAAATCTTTCCCCCCTCACCTTAAAAGGCATAGCTATTATCTGCCCCTCGCAGAGCCAATACGTACATTGTGAGATGTTAGACAAATAGCCAAGATCAAAGCCTAGAATATGGGTATCAGCTACAGTGAGAGGTTGGACAAACTTGAATTGTTCTCTCTGGAATGCCTGAGGTTGCTAGGAGACCTGATAGAAGTCTATAAAATTATGAGAGGCATAGATAAGGTGGACAGTCAGAACCTTTTTCCCAGGGTGGAAATATCAAACACTTGCAGGCTAGTTTTAAGGTGAGAGAGGCAAAGTTTAAAGGAGTTGTGTGGGGAGTTAATTTTTACACAGAGAGTGTTGGGTACCTTGAACACGCTGCCGGGGATAATGGTGAATGTAGGTACAATGGTGACATCTAATAGGTACTTGGATCAGCATGGATATGCAGGGAACAGAGGGGTATGGGTTATGTGCTGGCAGAGGAGATTAGTTATTATCACGTGTACCGAGATATAGTGAGAATCGTTTGTTTGCGTCCTATTCTCTCAAATCAGATCATACTATACATGATTGTAATCACTCCGTACACATGTGTATGTGCAAAGAGAAAGCTGCCAGACTGCAAAATATAGTGTTACAGTTACAGAAAAAAGTCCAAGGTCTGCAATGAGGTAGGCTGGAAGATGAGGACTACCCCCTTGCTGATGTAAGGAGCATTCAATTGTCTGGTAACAGAGGGGAAGAAGCTGTGACTGACTTTGGTGTGAAGAACATTAATCATTTAAATTATCTCATGCATGTCACAGAGCAAGATGTATCGGAGGACCAAGGCTCTGAGGCTGAATGAGTTTATAAAAGCAAGTTTTATAAAGGAAGAAAATATGCTGATGCTGGAAGATGTAAATAAATATGAAGAAAGAGAAGAGAGCAATTATAGCAATTGAAAATTTGGGCACAAATGTGCGTGAAAGGCATGAGTCTAGACAATAACCGTGCAGCAATATGTTTTTCTACAGGATTTAAAATTCCTTTGATGCTTCTTTATGGGCATGCCATCTGCTGTGTGTTAAAGATGTACAGCATAGAAACAGGCCCTTCGGCCCACCACGTCCATGCTGACCTTTTTGCCCCTTTGTCTGCCTAAACATTTCTTAAGCACAGTGAATCCACCACCTTGTCCAACCCAGGTAACGGACCAACAACCCACAGATTATGAGTACAGATTCCACCGTGGAGGTTATGAATTTGAATTCCGTGAGAGGGAAAAATATGTACAACGTGACTTAAAAAATAGACTGGCTCAGTGCTCAAAATGATATCATAGAAACATAGAAAATAGGTGCAGGAGGCCATTTGGCCCTTCGAGCCAGCACCGCCGTTCATTGTGATCATGGCTGATCATCCACAATCAATAACCTGTGCCTGCCTTCTCCCCAATATCCCTTGATTCCGCTAGCCCCTAGAGCTCTATCTAACTCTCTTTTAAATTCACCCAGTGAATTGGCCTCCACTGCCCTCTGTGGCAGAGAATTCCACAAATTCACAACTCTCTGGGTGGAAAAGCATTTGATCCATTTGGTCCACATCATTACAATGCCCTTTGATGGTTGAAGTGTTTCATGAATCAGAGAATCGTACGCCAGGCACTGTGGAAAAGTGGCTTTTCAGCACACCGTGAATTCCTTTTTATTCTCGCCGCATTTCTATCAACATTTGTTCCCAAGTGGCAGTTTACAGCGGCCAGTTAATCTATAACCCGGGGGCTGAGGGATTCCACGTGCTCTCAGGGAGACTGCAGGGCTGGTGGCAGCTTACCACCTTCACACATATCTTTTATCTCATAACAGTGCTAGGGATGGGTGGGATTTTGATGAAAGAGAATTGTGGAAATGGTGGACTTGGATTTTGGGAAAAGGACATGAGAAAAGGCGGGATGGAACAGCTGTCAACAGCGAGTTGCTCCAGAAAACGAGTGTCAAAGGCCATGGACAGGAAGAATGTTAGAGCGACTGAGACATCCACAGGACCGGGTAAACAGGAGCTTGGAGTGGTGGGCATTCCTAGTAGGGCCCAGGAAGCACTGGTGCAGGAGAGGGAAGGCCAGAGTTTGAACAGAAGGGAAACAGATTGATTGCAGGTTAAGAGACGGGAGTAATATCATGAGTTGTGAAACTCTGATTTATGATTGAGGAACCAAACCACTGAGAAACCAATTTCATCCTTTCTCACTTTTCCATGAAAAAGATAAAAGATAAAAGAGGGTCCTCAATTGCTATTCGCTACTTGAATTCAATTGACACCAATGTTGGTGTCACATGAATACAATTAAAAGGCAGAGTAAGGACGAGAAAAATGATTCCATTTTGTCTGTTGAAGGCAGGGAAACACATTCAGTGTGTTTGGAAACAAATTCAGTGTGTTTGTTTCAACTGTAGATGAAATAGACCATTGAAGAGTGCAGCACAGAAACCGGCTCCTCAGCCGGTGATGTCTGCGCTGACTGGTGCACATGGTCCATTTCCCCCCCATTACCTGTCTTCATTGTCTATATGCTTCTTCAATGTCACTATCATATCTGCTTCCACCATCTCCAGTGGCAGTGTGTTCCAGACACCCACCACTCTCTGCAAAAAAAAAAGCCTTGCATAAAACATTCCCCCCTCTCACCTTAAATCTCTGCCCTCTATTGATATTTACAGTGAACAAGCAGGCACTGAAGGGTAGTAATCTCTTCCATGTGCGAGTGAAGTTGTTGTCAATTGAGTCGGCAGGGTAGGCAGGTGCAGAAAGGTGTAAAAGACAAAGCTGCATTTATTTTAATGCAAGAAGCCTGACAAGTAAAGCAGGTAAACTCAGGGCCTGGGCTGAAACATTACAGAACAGTACAGCACAGTTCAGTTCAGCTTAGTTTATTGTCACGTGTACCGAGATACAGTGAAAGGCTTTTGTTGCATGCTAACCAGTCAGCAGAAAGACAATACATGATTACAATCGATCCATTTGACAGCATGTTTTTGTACATGGGAGGTCGTCTTCACGAATCTGATTGAATTTTATGATGATGTGACCAAAAAGGTTGATAAGGGCAGAGCTGTAGATGTGTACATGGATTTCAACATGGCATTCAACAAGGTTCCGCATGGTAGGCTGCTCTGCAAGGTTAGATCACGTGGGATCCAAGGAGAGATAGCTGAATGGATAGAAAATTGGCTTCAATGAAGGAAGCAAAGGGTTATGGTGGAAGTTGCTTTTTGGACTGGACGCTGTGAGTAGTGGTGTGCCTTAGGGTTGGTGCTGTTTGTCATCGATATCAATGATTTGGATGAGAAAGTACATGGCGTGACTAGCAAGTTTGCAGATGACACAAGAGTGGGTGGTACTATCGATAGTGAAGATGGTTGTCAAAAATTGTAAATAGACACAAAGATGCTGGAGTAACTCAGCGGGACAGGCAGTATCTCTGGAGAGAAGGAATGGATGACGTTTCGGGTCGAGACCCTTCTTCAGACTGCTAACATTGCAGCTGATTTAGTTCTGAATGCCAACCAAAGCGCATTTAACTCTGATTGGTGGTGAAACACGAAACTCAGCTGCAAGCTCCATGAGGTGCTCTGGAGGTGTGCAGTTAGAAAATTAACTTGCTGATTGGTGATGGTGATAGTGAGTGGGACAGCAGACACTGCCCTGGGTTTAAAGGCTGCCTCCAGGATTGGAGCGCTGAATAGTTTCTGCACCGTTCTCCGCCTGCCTTCTGCAAGCATTGAACAGTTGCTCCTCACTGCATTACTAATGACGGAGAAAGATTCCAGCTGAAGTGTGAGGAGAGCCTTCGTGCTTGAACTTTATTCAAAGTTGTGTTTTTATTGATGTCAGGGAATGTTTCTTCTCTCTTATCTTGCCTTGGAAACAATATTGCGGTCCCCTCAGCTGCATGAAGCTTGGCAGCATCTAGAGCCATTGACCAGTCGTCTGGTGTAAAATGTGTGTTACTTTGAGCCACTGCCTGGACACGGAAGGGATAGGATATTTGGAAATTGAAAGCTATTCTTGTCAAGATCTGGTTGACTCCTGCTGACCCATAGAAACATAGAAAATAGGATGCAGCCATTCAATATGATCATGGCTGATCATCCAAAGTCAGTACCCTGTTCCTGCTTTTCCTTGATTCCGTTAGCCCTAAGAGCTAAATCTAACTAACTCTTGAATACATTGATGATACTTCATAAAAAGCTCCAGTTAAAATGCAACAGCTCGACTGTGGCACATCATCCCAAAGCACATCACACAACTTTGAGCAAATAAATATTAAATTTGGCAAAAAGCCACGGAGCAGGTGGTCAGAACAATGACCAATGTCTTGGTCAGAAGGAAGTTTCACTGAGAGCAGATGGGAGTTACCGGGACAGGGAGTTCAGGGTAGAATTGCAGAGCTGAGAGCCAAGACCGTGAGAGATGAATATCAACACGAGGAATTAAAGTCGGGAGAGGAGACAAGGAGCAAAGAGAATGAAGCCTTTTATCAAGGTTAATGAATGGAGCAAAGGATCAGCCATGATCACATTGAATGGCGGTGCTGGCTTGAAGGGCCGAATGGCCTACTACTTCACCTATTGTCTATAGGGGGTGGGGTGGAGATGGTGACCAGCCAATGAAGGGTGCAATGAGTTATAACGCATGTGCAGGTGAAGATCTTTATGAGGGAGTGTGCAGGAGACTGTTGGAGTAACTTATTCTATCCGTGTACTTGTCCAAGTGTTTAAATGTTGTTATAGTAACCACCTCAGCTATCTCCTCTGGCAGCTCATTCTATAAACTCACTGCCCTCTGTGTGAAATGTTGTTCCTCCGGCTCCTATTAAATCTTTCCCCTCTCACCTTAAACCTATGCCCTCTGCTTCTTGATTCACGCAGACTGGGTAAAGGTCTCTGGGCATTCACCATATCCATTCACCACATAAGATCAGCCTCGTGTGCTCCAAGAATGAAAGCGTTAACCTGCCTCACCTCTCCCTATAGCCCAGTCCTTGTCCTGGCATGACCACTGTTGTGGGCTGCAACCTGGTCAACGGCAAGGTGGAATACATGCACGAAACAGAGAATTAGAAACGTGTTGTCAGAACAACAAACTCTCTGTAAATGCCAGCATGCCAAAGAAGCTAGTTATTGACTTCAGGAAGCATGGTGGAGTACATGTCCCACTGAGCATCAAGGGTCCGGTGGAAAGGATTGAGAGCTTCAAGTTTCATGGCATTAATATTATCAACTATCTGACGTGGACCAACCATCTTGATGCACAGCCAAGAGGCAAACCAACACCTGTACTTCCTGAAGAATCTGAATCACTCTTACAAACTTCTACAAATGAACCATAGAAACCAAACTGTTGGGTGGCATCACAGCTTGGTTTGGGAACAGCTCTGCCTGAGACCGCAAGAAATTCCAGTGTTGTAGATGTAGCCCAGTCCATCTCACACACACCACACTCCCCATCATTGTAGATGTAGCCCAGTCCCACACACACCACACTCCCCACCATTGTAGATGTAGCCCAGTCCCACACACACCACACTCCCCACCATTGTAGATGTAGCCCAGTCCCACACACACCACACTCCCCACCATTGTAGATGTAGCCCAGTCCCACACACTCCCCACCATTGTAGATGTAGCCCAGTCCCACACACACCACACTCCCCACCATTGTAGATGTAGCCCAGTCCATCACACACACCACACTCCCCACCATTGAAGATGTAGCCCAGTCCCACACACACCACACTCCCCACCATTGTAGATGTAGCCCAGTCCCACACACACCACACTCCCCACCATTGTAGATGTAGCCCAGTCCCACACACACCACACTCCCCACCATTGTAGATGTAGCCCAGTCCCACACACACCACACTCCCCACCATTGACTCCATCTACACTTCACGCTGCCTTGGAAAATCAGCTGACATAATCAAAGACTTCTCCCACCCTGGTCATTCCTTCTTCTCCCTGTTAATGTCGGGCAAAAGGTACAGAAGCTTGAAAGCGCGCACCACCAGACTCAGGAACAGTTTCTTCCCCACTGTTATCAGGCTTCTGACCGCTAGGGTACTGTCCGATTCACCTCTACTCCATTGCGGACATTGGACTTTGTCTGTGGAACTGATGCGCTACAATGCTGAGAACTATATTCTGCACTCTGTATCTTCTCCTTTGCTCTACCTGTTGTACTTGAGTTTGACTTGATTGTATTGATGCGTAGTGTTATCTTAACTGATTGGAATGCAAGCAACACAGATATTTCAGGGTAACAATAATAAACCTAAACATAAGCCTAAACCTAAATATCCTCATAAATCTGGGTAGGAAACATTTTGCATTGAAACAGGCCTTCAGAATGCTTGTTGTAGAGGGGAGAAATTTAGAAAAGAGTTGGGGATCGGTCTAAAGAAGGGTTCCGACCCAAAACGTCGCCTATCACTTTTCTCCACAGATGCTGCCTGACCCGCTGAGTTACTCCAGCACTCTGTGAAACGTCACCTATCTATGTTCTCCACAGATGCTGCCTGACCCGCTGAGTTACTCCAGCACTCTGTGAAACGTCACCTATCCATGTTCTCCACAGATGCTGCCTGACCCGCTGAGTTACTCCAGCACTCTGTAAAACGTCACCTATCTATGTTCTCCACAGATGCTGCCTGACCCGCTGAGTTACTCCAGCACTCTGTGAAACGTCACCTATCCATGTTCTCCACAGATGCTGCCTGACCCGCTGAGTTACTCCAGCACTCTGTGAAACGTCACCTATCTATGTTCTCCACAGATGCTGCCTGACCCGCTGAGTTACTCCGGCATTTTGTGTCTATCTTTGGGGATTGGTGAAGACTTGGCAAGTGATAGATGGATACAGGTGTGGTGCGGAGGGAGTGATTATAAGATAGTTGGAGTATGTAAATGATGGCAAGATGCAGTGGAAGGATTGTAGATACCTTTGAAGAGACAGATATAAAGAACTGCAGATACTGGTTTCCAAAAAAAGACAAAAATTGCTGAAGTTTTTTTCTCACCTCAGTCTTCAATGACCTCCCCTTTATTCTAAGGCTGTGGCCCCTGGTTCTGGACTCGCCCAACATTGGGAATATTTTTCCTGCATCTAGCTTGTCCAGTCCTTTTATAATTTTATATGTTTCTATAAGATCCCCCCCTCAGCCATGATCATATTGAATGGCGCTGCAGGCTCGAAGGGCCGAATGGCCTACTCCTGCACCTATTTTCTATGTTTCTATGTTTCATCCTTCTAAACTCCAGTGAATACAAGCCTAGTCTTTTCAATCTTTCATCATATGACAGTCCCGCCTTCCCAGGGATCAATCTCGTGTGATTCGTGTGAACATTGTGTGTTCGGGCCAAATACCATCAATAAGCATGTTTCCAGCAGGATCCACATGTAGATACGGACATCAGAGGTGGGCATGTTTGCCCATTGTGCCCTTGAGAGTTTGCAATTGGCCCAGTTGGATCCCCTACATTGATCTTACCCTAGAACACTGCATATTTGTCCTTTTCAAGTTGATACCTAGTTTCCTATTGAGAATTATTTTACACTGGTCCCCATCTCCCTTGTACATAATTGTAGTTGTGTGGGTGCTTGGGTTAATGTTGACATCTGGCAACTTAGAATATTAACGATAATAGAAATAGTCATCATACTGCTTGGCAATAATTAGTGAATGAAGGAAGCTCAGTTTTTAATATGGACACACACACACTGACACAGTGCAGTGTGTGCCTCCAAGGACCACTGGCATAAAACCTGTCAACTTCCCCCCAGCAAGTCCAGTCCTTCTTCAATTGTCGCTGGTGGCAATCTTTCAGAAAACATAAACTACAAATCTAATGTTAAAATGAGCCGATGTTCCACATTAGTTGTGTTCTGTTGCCAAGATGTTATTGGATTCCTGAACCTTGCCGTTGGGTGTAATTATATTTCTTTCACTGTTACTTGTTGTATACTGTGCGATCCGTCACTTACCTGCGAGATGATATCACTGAGCCAGTCTTGTCAGCTAGGCTGTAAAAATGATATATTGTTTCCAATTTGAGTCGAGTCAATAACAGGTACAATTAAAATCATGCATGCGGCAGCATCACACACACAGACACAGGAAACATACAGATAATTATACATACATTCGAAATTCATCACACAAAAATTCTACAAAACTGTTAAATTAATAAGAGAAATGAATAGGAGTACATAGACTATAGAGCAGTGTAGGAATAGGCTAATCGGCTCACAATGTCTGTGCCGAACATGATACTTATAGTAAAGTAAGTAAAGTATCCTTTATTGTCATTCAGACCTGCCGGGCTGAACGAAATTTTGTGCCTTGCAGTCATACATATAATACAATAACAAAAACACACAATATACACCTGCACATAACCCCAATCCTTCTATTCCCTGCATATCCATGTGCCTATCCAAATGCTACAAATGCCACAAATGTACTACCCCTGGCAGCGTGTTCCAGGCACACATCACCCACTGTGTAAAAATACTTCATCACACTGGTTTAAACTTTGCCCTCTACAGTGTTCCAATAGACAATAGGTGCAGGAGGAGGCCATTCGGCCCATCGAGCCAGCACCGCCATTCACTGTGATCATGGCTGATCATCCACAATCAGTACCCCGTTCCTGCCTTCTCCCCATATCCCCTGACTCCACTATCTTTTAGAGCCCTATCTAGCTCTCTCTTGAAAGCATCCAGAGAACCGGCCTCCACCGCCTTCTGAGGCAGAGAATTCCACAAATTCACAACTCTGGGTGGAAAAGTTTTTCCTCATCTCCGTTCTAAATGGCTTACCCCTTATTCTTAAACTGTGGCCCTTGGTTCTGGGATATCTCTGATCTCGATCAGTCATAGAGCCATATAACCCTTAGACTTAGGAACGTCGGCATGTCCCCAGCACCAACTTCTACAGATGCTCTGTAGAAAGCATTTTATCAGGATGAATTACAGCTCGGTTTGACAACAGCTCCATCCAAAACCACAAGAAATTGCAGTGAATTGTGGAAGCAGCCTAGACCATCACACAAACCAACCTCCTTTCCATTGACTCCATTTACACCTCACGCTGCCTCGGCAAGGCCAGCAGCATCATCAAGGACCAGTCGCACCCTGGCCACTCTCTCTCATCTCCGCTCTCCCATCAGGCAAAAGGCACAGAAGTGTGAAAACGCACACCTCCAGATTCAGGGACAGTTTCTTCCCAGCTGTAATCAGACAACTGAACCATCCTACCACAACCAGAGAGCAGTGCTGAACTGCTATCTACAGTACCTGTTTGGTGACCCTTGGACTATCTTTGATCGGACTTTACTGGTTTTATCTTGCACTAAATGTTATTCCCTTTTCATGTATCTGGATACTTTTTAAAGATTTAGTTTAGTTAATTGTCCCATGTAGAGTAAAAACCTTGATCACAATCAAACCACCCACAGTATACAGACACAGGATAAAGGGCATGGTGTTTAGTGCAAGATAAAGTCCAGAAAAGTCTGATTAAAGATAGTCTGAGGATCTCCAATGAAGTAGCTGGTAGCTCAGGACCACTCTCTAGTTTCACACTTCTGTACTTCTTTACCCCATAGGAGGGACAATAGGCAATAGACAATAGGTGCAGGAGTAGGCCATTCGGCCCTTCGAGCCAGCACCGCCATTCAATGTCATCATGGCTGAACATCCCCAATCAGTACCCCGTTCCTGCCTTCTCCCCATATCCCCTGACTCCGTACCTTTAGGAGCCATTTCTAGCTCACTCTTGAAAGTATCCAGAGAACCGGCCTCCACCGCCCTCTGAGGCAGAGAATTCCACAGACTCACAACTCTGTGTGAAAAAGTGTTTCCTCATCTCCATTCTAAATGCCTTACCTCTTATTCTTAAACTGTGGCCCCTGGTTCTGGATTCCCCCAACATCGGGAACATGTTTCCTGCCTTTAGCGTGTCCAAACCCTGAATAATCTTATATGTTTCAATAAGATCCCCTATGATCCTTCTAAACTCCGGAGTGTACAAGCCCAGCCACTCCATTCTCTCAGCATATGACAGTCCCGCCATCCCAGGAATTAACCTGGTGAACCTACGCTGCACTCCCTCAATAGCAAGAATGTCTTTCCTCAAATTAGGGAACCAAAACTGCACACAATACTCCAGGTGTGGTCTCACTAGGGCCCTGTACAACTGCAGAAGAACCTCTTTGTGCCTATACTCAACCCCTCTTGTTATAAAGGCCTCTTCGGATGAAGAGGAAGTGTCCAGGGTTCGACTCTTCCATGATTATGCTGGTGGCCTTGCTGAGTGAGGTGTAGATGGAGTCAATGGAAGGGAGGTTGGTTTGTGTGATGGTGTGAGCTATGTCCAGATATTGAGAGCTATTCTCACATCATGCTGTGATGCATCTTGATACAATGCTCACTACAGCACACCTGTAGAAATTGGTGAGAGTTGTTCTGGACATGCCGAACTTCCTCGGCCTTCCAAGAAAATCGAGGTTTGGTGTGTCTTCTTGGCCATTGCTTTGATATGGCTTGTCCAGAATATTTACTCCTAGGAACTTGATGTTGGTGGGGAGTGGGTATATGGAACGAGTTGCCAGAGGTTGTAGTTGGGCCAGGTACTATAACAACATTTAAAAATACATTTGGGCAGGTACCTGGATAGGACAGGTTTAGGGGAAACGGTTGCAGAGGCTACTGCAATTGATTGCGATTCTCTTGCCGATCTTGGTGTTAAAACCCTTGTGTTCTTTAGTGAATGGCGTTGTGGGAATGCCGTAAGCACACAGAATGGAACGGGCCTAAAAGCATTGTGTAAATTATGAAAGAAACATTTTCAGTGTCTACTCAAGTAAAGCTCAGTTTTGCTTCAGGCCTAACAGCTTTGGGCAGGAATAGGAACCCGTTGCTCAACAACCCCACATCTGCCTCATAAAACACCCAGCGTCATCACTATCAACAGGTGAAATGTGAGATTTAACCATTTCATGGGGGAATGGACCCTAAAATGTTTTGCCTGAGGGGCCTGCTGTGAGATGCAATTGGCAATCTGGTTTAAAATTAGCTGCTGCATCTTGGGCTTCCCAAAGAGATATAACTTTCATAGCGTATCATCTGTCATTCGTTACGTTGGTCAGCAGTCCTGGGTTGTCGAAGAATTTCAATTCCTCTTATCCTCTCGAAAGTCTTCCACATCCCGCTGACCCCATTTATCAGGTTTCTGTTCAAGAATGTCAATTATCCCTGAGCCTTTCTGCTGTCGGGAGCCTCTAGCTCCACGCCAAAATGCCCAAATCTATCTCCCCGATGTCTTGATCTGGTTGTAGTGTTCATCCACGTTCAGTTTCCCAAGCACATTCCCTGCTTTCTCAAAGAAGCACATTTCGGAATGAGTGTGCACTGTACAGCCTGCGATGTGGGATACCTGATCATTAGCCTCTGAGGACTAACATGGTGAGGATGTGATAGGTAGTCCTGTGGAGTATAGGGGGAGTGTTGTGTGTGGTGGATAAATAGATGAGGAGGGCAGTGTACAGTCTGATTCAAAAAATGGTCCTATGGTTAATCATATTCCCTCATGGTGAATAACAATATGTTTTTATCATTTTACAAGGAGCATCTGAAAAAATTCCAGATCCTTCATGAATAATTTATTAGAGAAAAGAGAATATTTGGAGGGAGAGAAAGTTTCCATCTAAGATCTGGTCTAATTATTCTCATATAATTATACACAGTTTGGAAACCATCCAGCTGTATTTAATAGCAGATGTGTTACGAATAGTGCCACCAAAAGCTGCATTCTGCATCAACACTGCACTGATTTGATGCAATAGGAAAATAGGAGGAGGCCATTCGGCCCTTCGAGCCAGCACCGCCATTCATTGTGATCATGGCTGATCGTCCCCAATCAATAACCCGTGCCTGCCTTCTCCCCATATCCCTTGATTCCACTAGCCCCTAGAGCTCTATCTAACTCTCTCTTAAATCCATCCAGTGACTTGGCCTCCACTGCCCTCTGTGGCAGAGAATTCCACAAATGGTGTCCCATCATTTTCATCTACAAAATCTAAGTAAACATAAATGCTTTGAATGAATCCTGCAATCAGTCGTAGACCAACATTGTCACAGTCCCAACCCGAAATGTCACCCATGTTCTCCAGGGATGCTGCCGGACCTGCTGAGTTACTCCAGCACATTGCGTCTTTTTAAAAAATAAATCAGCATCTGCAGTTCCTGGTGTCTACATTGTGACATTATGTACACTTGGTTACTCACAGCAGAATATTAATGGCCTCTGTGCTTGATTTAAACCTTAGATTTACTTTCTGTGAGAAACCCACATTCGGGAACTCTTGCCATTGCCAGAAGTGCCTATTTTGTATGTCAAACTTTTTCAAAGGAGCAGCGATATGTCAACATGTCACAATGGAAAAGCCCCAATGGGAAACGTTGTAAGCACAACACTAACATTGCACTGTCACAACTTATTGATGCATCACACAAAATGTGCACAATGACATGTGCTTCCATTGCCCCCGGTAAATGAATGGGCAGGTTAATGAATGGGACAGGTTAATGAATGGGCAGGTTAATGAATGGGCAGGTTAATGAATGGGCAGGTTAATGAAATGGACAGGTTAATGAAATGGACAGGTTAATGAATGGGCAGGTTAATGAATGGGCAGGTAAATGAAATAGACAGGTTAATGAATGGACAGGTGAATGAAATAGACAGGTTAATGAATGGACAGGTGAATGAAATGGACAGGTGAATGAAATGGACAGGTTAAAATATTTAATAGATCAGCGCCTGATTGATTCATTAAATTGCATGTTTCATAACTCGTATTTGTAATTGAACAGCTCGACGTCCCCAGAGCTGCAGATTTGATCTTTTACTTAGAGAGCACACTGTGAATTGGGGACAGATATACAGCTGACCTGCCTAATCTGCAGCACCAACAACACAAGCCAATTTTTCTATTGCTCTTGGAAACACAAACAATTGCAGATGCAGGAATCTTGAGCAAAAAGATTGAGCAAAAAAATACTGGTGGAACTCAGCAGTTCCATATAACCATATAACAATTACAGCACGGAAACAGGCCATCTCGACCCTTCTAGTCCGTGCCGAACACATAATCTCCCCTAGTCCCATATACCTGCGCTCAGACCATAACCCTCCATTCCTTTCCCATCCATATAACTATCCAATTTATTTTTAAATGATAAAAACGAACCTGCCTCCACCACCTTCACTGGAAGCTCATTCCACACAGCCACCATTCTCTGAGTAAAGAAGTTCTCCCTCATGTTACCCCTAAACTTCAGTCCCTTAATTCTCAAGTCATGCCCCCTTGTTTGAATCTTCCCTACTCTCAGTGGGAAAAGTTTTTCCACGTCAACTCTGTCTATCCCTCTCATCATTTTAAAAACCTCTATCAAGTCCCCCCTTAACCTTATGCGCTACAAAGAATAAAGCCCTAACTTGTTCAACCTTTCTCTGTAACTTAGTTGCTGAAACCCAGGCAACATTCTAGTAAAGTTCAGGCAGCATCTATGGAGGGACCTTCTTCAAACTAATCGTCTGCCCGTTCCCTCCCCAGATACTGCCTGGCCAGTTGAGTTCCTCCAGCAGATAATGGTTGTCGTGTGGCCAACACAATTATTTTACAAAAAGTATTGGGATTAAAAACCTGAAAAGTTTAAGAGCTCTGCCCTTGTAAAATATATCTTCTGGTAACTTTGGAACAGCCAGCACATGACATCATGTTACAGTTTTTGATGGTCTACCCTTCATCTAAAAGAATCATATTTAAATTATTTTCTACTTGATGTGATCGAGGCATCGAGTCACGCAGCCCGTTTAGTGGTTCTCTGACCCAATTTACCAATAACAAGCAAGCTACTCCATCTACCCCAATCCCATTTGCCCACATTTGGCCCATATCTGTCTCAACCTTTCCTATCTATGTGCCTGTCCAAATGTCTTTTTAATATTGTTATAGAACCTGCTTCAACTACCTCCTCTAGCAGCTTGTTCCATATAACCACCATTCTCTGTGTAAAAAAGATGTCCCTCGGGTTCTTCTTAAATCTTTCCGCTCTCTCCCTAAACCCATGACCACTGGATCTTGATTCCACTACTCTGGGTAAAAGACTCTGTGCATCTACCCTATCTATTCCACTCTTGATCTTATGCACCTCAATAAGATCACTCCTCAGCCTCCTGCACTCCAAAGAATAAAGTGCTAGCATGATCAACCTCTCCCTATCGCCCAGACCCCCAACTCCTGGCAACATCTTCTCTGCACTCATTCCAGATTAAGAACATCATTCCTGAAGCAGGGTGACCAAAATTCAACCTGTGATGTTTTTATATTGATTTTTTTTTTTTAATTAAAATTTTGAAACTAAGTAAAAGCTATAATGATCACCTGAGTTTTATAGATACCAATTAAATATTTTCAGTTTCAGACAACTATTAGACAGGAAGAAGCAGAAGAATAGAGTATAGAAGTTGGGAGGTCATGTTGCAGTTGTATATGACATTGGTGAGATCGCATTTAGAATATTGTGTTCAGTTCTGGGCACCATGTTATAGGAAAGATATTGTCAAGCTAGAAAGGGTTCAGAAATGATTTACGAGCATGTTGCCAGGACTAGAGGGTGTGAGCTATAGGGAGAAGTTGAGTAGGCTGGGTCTCTATTCCATGGTGCGCAGGAGGATGAGGGGAGATCTTATAAAGGTGTACAAAATCATGAGAGGAATAGATCGGGTAGATGCACAGTCTCTTGCCCAGAATAGGTGAATCGAGGACCAGAGGAGATCGGTTCAGGTGAAGGGGACATTTTTTTTAATAGGAATCCGTGGGGTAACTTTTTCACACAAAGGGTGGTGGGTGTATGAAACAAGCTGCCAAAGGTAGTTGAGGCTGAGACTATCCCATCCTTTAAGAAACAGACAGGTACATGGATAGGACAGGTTTGGAGGAATATGGACCAAGCACAGGCAGGTGGAACTAGTGTAGCTGGGACATTGTTGGCTGGTGTGGGCAAGTTGGGCTGAAGGGCCTCTGACTCTAAGAAGCAGACAAGTGATGTCTGATCAATCGAGATGCAATAATTCTGATCAGTTTACTCAGTTACAGATGTATAATACTTTGCTTTACTGTGGTGCTGTTAAATCTTGCCATACATCAATGTAACTTTGCAAAATGGTTGTGGAATTTAACATAGAAAAATAGAAAATAGGTGCAGGAGTAGACCATTTGGCCCTTCGTGCCAACACCGCCATTCAATATGATCATGGCTGATCATCTAAAATCAGTATCCCTTTCCTGCTTTTTCCCCATATCCCGTGATTCCTTTAGCCCTGAGAGCTAAGTCTAACTCTCTCTTGAAAACATACAGTGAATTGGCCTCCACTGCCAATTTGAGGCAGAGATTTCCTACCCCTTTTGGTCTAGAGATACCCCTTTGAGGCCAGTGATTGGCCTACCCCTTATTCTTAAACTGTAACCCTGGTTCTGGACTCCCCCAACATCAGCAACATTTTCCTTGCATCTAACCTGTCCAAACCTTTAACAATTTTATATATTTCTATAAGATCCAATAGTCAAGAGAGTTTTATTGTCATGTGCCCCAGATAGGACAATGAAATTCTTGCTTGCTGCAGCACAACAGAATATGTAAACATAATACAGAACAGGAGATAAAAGTTCAGTGTGTCTATATACCATAGACCACATATATACACAATAAATAAACAGATAAAGTGCAATAGGCTTTTATAGTTCAGAAATTGTTTGACGTCCTGTTTAATAGCCTGATGGTTGTGGGGAAGCAGCTGTTCCTGAACCTGGATGTTCCAGATTTCAAGCTTCTGTACCATCTTCCCGATGGCAACGGAGAGATGAGTGCGTGGCTAAGATGGTGTGGGATTCCCTCTCATCCTTCTAAATTCCAGTGAATACAAGCCCAGTAGACCCATTCTTTTCTCATATGTCAATCCCGCCATCCCTGGAATTAACCTTGTAAACCTACGCTGCACTCCCTCAATAGTAAGAATGCCCTTCCTCAAATTAGGAGACCAAAACTGCACACAATACTCAAGGCGTGGTCTCACCAGGACACTGTACAACTGCAGTACGACCTCCTTGCTCCTCTACTCAAATCCTCTCAATATAAGGCCCATTCCAAGACACAATAGAATTATTCAAAACAAAAAAAACACTTATTTTTATTCTGTTTATGGGAGAACTGCAATGCTGGAAAAAATCGAAGGTAGACAAAAATGCTGGCAAAACTCAGCGGGTGAGGCAGCATCTATGTCTGAAGAAGGGTCTCGACCTGAAACGTCACCTATTCCTTCACTCCATAGATGCTGCCTCAACTGCTGAGTTTCTCCAGCATTTCTGTCCACCGTATTTTACTTCTTATCCATTTACCAACTTTCAAAAATCCCCAAGCAATAAAAATTAACTTTAACATACTTCAGGATTTACACCAATTACACTTGAATAGACGACTGCACAAATAATGTTAAATATACCTGCACGTGCTATAATTCACAATGTGCTCTGTGGTGCCATGCTGGTTCTTATAAAACAGTCTATAATTCAATTCACCATGAGCACTAACATGAGAGATTTCTTATACTTATGGTAATATAAAATCCACACAGCTTGCATCTATCCTAAAATACAGAATTCTGAAATTCCCCCCTCCAAAATGTGTTAGTGGGAATACATTGTGAACGAGATCAGAATGAGTGCTGAATATGGTGCATCCCTTACAAGGCAACAATGGTTCTTTACAGGTGAAATCTACGGGCAGTCCAATTCATAAGGTCATAAGGAATAGGAGTAGAATTAGGCCATTCGGCCCATCAAGTCTACTCCGCCATTCAATCATGGCTGATCTATCTCTCCCTCATAGCTCCATTCTCCTGCCTTCTCCCCATAACCTCTGACACCTGTACTACTCAAGACTCTATCTATCTCTGCCTTAAAAATATCCACTGACTTGGCCTCCACAGTCTTCTGTGACAGATTCACCACCCTCTGCTTAAAAACATTTCTCCTCATCGCCTTCCAAAAAGAACATCCTTTAATTCTATGACCACTAGTCCTGGACACTCCCACTAGTGGAAACATCCTCTCCACATCCAATTTCTGTCATTTCCCTGGGATAGAAGAATAAAAATTAGTTCTGTTTTTACACTCTGATATACTACAGTGAGAACAACAAAAATGGTTTAGAGGAACTCAAAGGGTCGAGCAGTATTTGTGGTGGAAAAATAATTATCAATGTTTCAGGTTGGAACCTTGCACTGGGACAGTCCTGGTACAGGATCCCACCCTGAAACACTGGGGGGCAATACTCCCGCCCCCCCACCTGCAGGATCTCACCCTGAAACACTGGGGGCAATACTCCCGCCCCCCCCCCCCCCCCCCCACCTGTAGGATCCCACCCTGAAACACTGGGGGGCAATACTCCCGCCCCCCCCCCCCCCCCACCTGCAGGATCTCACCCTGAAACACTGGGGGCAATACTCCCCCACCTCCCCCCCCCCCCCCCCCCCCCCTCGAGGAGACTATACAGGCGACTCCCCGGCGACCATGTGGCGACAGCCTAGTCACTTGTAGTCGCCTAAATAATCGCCTAAGTGGGACGGGCCCATATGAGTGAATAAACATCACTTGTCCATGTTCATCACACACATGTGACTGCCAACTGGCACTAGAAACAGCAGTTACATATAATCCGCTCTCTGCAGTTTAATGATTTTGTATAATAACGTAGTTTCAGGAGGTAAACATATGCATGTAAACGCTGCAATATGATCTGGCAGTTGTGCTCATGTTCATTTGTGCACCTGTAAACTTGAATCCTATCATTCCTTCGCACTCAAGCAGTCAAAGCCCTTTGCTAACCTTTCACACTATCTGATGGGCTTTATGGAACCATGGTGTGAAGTGATTTAAATAGTGGAAACAGACTCTTCGGCCCAACATGCCCCATCTAGACTAGTCCCACCTCGATCCCTCTAAACCTTTCCTGCCCATGCACCGGTCCAAATGAATCTTAAACGTTGTGATAGTACCTGCCTCAACTACTTTCTCTGGCAGCTTATTCCATATATCCACCACCATTTATGTTAAAAAAAATTGCCCCATAGGTTCCGATGAAATTTCCCAACCACCCCCACCTTAAACTGGTTCTTGATTCCATACTCTGGGTAAATGTCTCTGCACATTTACCCTGTCTGATCGCCTCATGATTTCATACACCTCTATAACATCACCTGGCATACTTGTGTACTCCAAGCAAAGTCCTGGCCTGCTCAACCTCTCCCAATAGCACAACATTCTCATCAATCTTCTCTGCATCTTTCCAGTTTAACAACTTATTTCTTACAACAGGGTGACCAAAACTGAACGCAACACTCCAAATGTGGCCACACAATGACTTGTACAACTGTAACACGACCTCTTAACTTCGAGACTCAGTACTCTGACTGATGAAGGCCAATGTGCCGAAAGCCTTCTTGACCACCCTCGTTGCCTCCTCTAGATCCCTCAGCTCTACAACTCCCCCCAGAGCCGTGCCATTCTCTGTGAAGGCTCTGGTTAGACTTCCCACAATGCAGCACCACTTACTCTAAGCATAATATGGATCACGCATCTCTGTCTTAAACTCCATGAACAATTCCTCAGCCCAGCTGCCCAGCTGATCAAGATCCTCTTCCAATTTCTGATGATCATCTTTTCTATCCACAATGCCACCCACTTTCGTGGCGTTTGCAAATTTGCTAATCATGCCTTACACATTCTCATCCAAATTATTGATATAAACCAGAACCGGTAAAGGATCCAACACTGGTCCCTGAGGCCCACCTTGAGTCACAGGCCTCCAGTAAACCAGCAACAGTAAAGGGTCCCACAATGGTCCCTGAGGCCCACCTTGAGTCACAGGCCTCCAGTAAACTAGCAACAGTAAAGGGTCCCACACTGATGCCTGAGGCCCACCTTGAGTAACAGGCCTCCAGTAAACCAGCAACAGTAAAGGGTCCCACACTGATGCCTGAGGCCCACCTTGAGTAACAGGCCTCCAGTAAACCAGCAACAGTAAAGGGTCCCACACTGATGCCTGAGGCCCACCTTGAGTCACAGGCCTCCAGTAAACCAGCAACAGTAAAGGGTCCCACAATGGTCCCTGAGGCCCACCTTGAGTCACAGGCCTCCAGTAAACCAGCAACAGTAAAGGGTCCCACAATGGTCCCTGAGGCCCACCACGAGTCACAGGCCTCCAGTAAACCAGCAACAGTAAAGGGTCCCACAATGGTCCCTGAGGCCCACCACGAGTCACAGGCCTTTGGTCTTAAAAACATCCTGAGGTGCTGCACTTTGGAGAAACTGGGGAAAATAAACAACAAACAGCTACATTCAGAGAGATATTTGTGTCTAGAGGGTGGCACGGTGGTGTCGCAGTAGAGCTACTGCCTCACAGCACCAGAGACCTGGGTTCCATCCTGACTACGGGCGCTGTCTGTACGGAGTTTGTACGTTCTCCCCGTGACCTGCGTGTGTTTTCTCCAAGATTTTCGGTTTTCTTCCACACTCCAAAGACGTACAGGTTTATAGGTTAATTGGCTTGGTATAAATGTAAAACTTTCCCTCGTGTGTGTAGGGTTGTGTAAAGGCGAGAGGGCCATACCTTAAGCAGGGCTGCCAACTCTCACGCTTTGAGCGTGAGAATCACGCCCTCAAGCGAACTCTCACGCCCTCACGCTGATCAGAAATTTCTCATGCTCTATGGTGAGAAATTCTGTGATCAACAAAAATTTAAAAACTCAGATAAACTGTGTGGTCCGCGGGTGTTGGAGAGCCGGGGCTGAGGGAGGGATGGGTGCAGAACCAGCGGCGGGAACAGATGCGGGGAGCCGGGGCTGGTGAGTTTGCGGGGCTGACGAGTGTTTGCGCGGCTAGCGAGTCGCTCGCTGCAGCTTCGGCGATGGAGCGCTCCGGACAGTGCGAGTGTCCCGGGCCGTCGGGGGCGTCGGAAGCGACGCTGCCGCGAGAGTCTCTGTGCCGAAGGGACAGACTCTCAAAGGGAGGAGGAGAGAGAGAGGGGAAGGAAACAGGGAGACAGGGGGGAGAGAGAGAGGGGGGGGTTAGAGGAGAGAGAGGGGAGAGACAGGGGGGGGGGTGAATGGAGAGAGAGAGAAGAGGGAGAGGGGGAAAGAGGTAGGGAGAGAGAGAGAGGGGGAGAGTGAGGTGGGAGAGGGGGGAAGAGAGGGGTGAGAGGGAAGAGAGAGGGTTGGAGAGAATGGGAGAGAGAGGGGGAAGTGGGCGGGGTGGTAAAAGAGAGAGGGGGAAGAAGGAGAGAGGGGGAAAGAGAGAAACGGGGGAAAGAGAGAGAGATGGGGGGGGCAAAGAGAAAGAGGAGATAGAGACAGAGGAGAAAGAGAGAGGGGAGAGAGAGCAAGGGGGAGTGAGGTGGACTTCAAATTGGGTGGTTGGAGAAAGCATCCTGCTTGCCTGCTAGATTTTCACTTACTGTAACTGCAGGAAAAATGTTCCCGATGTTGGGGGCGTTCAGAACCATGGGTCACAGTTTAAGAATAAAGGGGGGGGGGGCAGCTAGGACTGAGATGGAGGACAAACTTTCTTCACGCAGAGAGTTGTGAATCTGTGGAATTCTCTGCCACAGAAGGCAGTGCAGGCCAATTCACTGGATGTTTTCAAGAGAGAGTTGTATTTAGTTCTTGGGGCTAACAACATCAAGGGATATGGGGGAAAAACAGGAAAGGGGTACTGATTTTAGATGAATAGCCATGATCATATTGAATGGCAGTGCTGGCTCGAAGGGCCAATGGCCTATTCCTGCACCTATTTTCTATGTTTCTATGCTTGAGTATATGGCAATAAAACTCGATCACTTGATTTTGAAGCATTGATGCATGGTGGAGGTATAATATAGTCATAGAGTGATACAGTGTGAAAACAGGCCCTTCGGTGCAACTTGCCCACAACCGCCAACATGTCCCAGCTACACTACCTGCTTTTGGTCCTTACCTCCAAACCTGTCCTAACCATGTATCAGTCTAACTTTTTCTTAAATGTTGGGATGGTCCCTGCCTCAACTACCTCCTCTGGCAGTTTGTTCCATACACCCACCACCCTTTGTGTGGATAAAGTTACCCCATAAAAAGTTACCTCTTAAAAATACTTCATACAAAAAACATTGAAATCATACTTCTACAGGGCACTAAAACATGATTTTAATACATCAAATTTCAAAAAGTTCTTACCCTTGGAGGGGGGACATCCTTCTTCCACACCCTCTCCCCACTCGGTTGCTCCAATCCCTCACCGGGTACCCCCAAGGCCAGTGATCAGTGATCGCACAGCCTCCCCCCTTTCAAAAACGCTCCAATCCAATTTAAAGCATATATATTGTATTCAAGTGTAAGTTAAAAGACTCGCTGCAGAATTCCAATGCAGCGAGTCTTTTAACATACACTTGAATGCAATATATATGCTTTAAATTGGATTGGATCGTTTTTGAAAGGGGGGAGGCTGTGCGATCTCCCCCCCCCCTCCCCCTCCCCCCCCCCCCCCCCCCCCCCCTATGCTCCCTCGGGCTTGTTCTCTCGCAATTTCTCACTCCAAACTCTCACCCAATGTTGCCAGCCCTGCCTTAAGGGAGATGTCTGAGGTTCATTTTTTTTACACAGAGGTGGGCTGGTGGTGGTGGAGGCAGATACGATAGTGGCGTTTAAGATACTTTTGGATAGGCACATGGATATGCAGGGAATGGAGGGGTATGGATAGGGGGCGCCGTTGAGTATGGCTGCATCGCCTGCAACTGTTCGTCCTTTTATCCTATTTATTTTTAGTCTGTCAAAGTTTAGTTTTGGAGGTTTATTAGTCTTTTTATGTGGGGGGGGAAACTGTTTTTCTCAGTCACTACCTGGTCGAGGATGCATCTATTCTCTGAGCCGCATCTTCGCCCCCCTCCTCGCAGCCTACCATCTGCATTGGCGTGGCCTTTCCTGCCGGAGACCGGCCGGAGCTTCAGCAGCGGCGCAGCACTGAAGTACCATCGCGGAGCGGGCGATACCTTACCGGGGATCGCCATGTGGAGCTCCGGAGTGCTGGGCCTGCTGCTTTAACATCGTGGAGCTGTGGTTTGTGGAGCTTCTAGCCGCAGGCGGCGCTGACTTTAACTTTGCGGAGCCTGGGATCCTTTGCCGAGGGTCGCCGTTCCGACGCCGGAGTTCCGATCATCCCGGCAAGAGGCCCTGAACATCGGGCCGTCCGTAGCGGCGATTGCGGATGGCTCGAGGCCTCGAGGCCCCGACCACGGGTGAACAAAGAGGAAGATGACTGAACTTTATTGCCTTCCCTCACAGTAGGAAACGTTGATTCCGCTGTGTGGGGGTGTTCATGTTAAACTCTATCGTGTGTTGTGTTCTGTTTATTCGTATGGCTGTATGGTAACGCAACATAATTTCGTTCAGACCGAAAGGTCTAAATGACAATAAAGGAATCTAATTCTAATCTAATTTATCTCACTGCACCAATTGGTGCATGTGACAATAAATGTGAACTTGAATCATGTGCAGCAGATAAGAGTTGGCTTTGGCACCATGTTTGGCACAGATATTATGGGCCGAATGGCGTGTGCTATACTGTTCTATGTGTTACATTCTCACTCTGACTCTGCTGGCATGGCCATGGATCGCAGGGTGCAGTGTGGTTTGCAGTGGGTATTAGCAGTTGTTCAATACTCCTTTCTCCAACAAACTCCAGATCCTGCTCTTCATAAACGGAACAGTGCTGCTGTTGCACCATGCCTCTCCTCCAGTGCCCTTGCTGCTGTCGAGTAGCTGGTAAAACACTGGCTCTTCAAGTGAAGTCGCAGGTCAGAGAGATATGGCCCAGATAAAGGCCCTAGTGCCCAATAAGCCCATATCGACGATCAAACATCCACTAGTGTGCACCCTACACTAATCACAGTTTATTCTTCCCTCATTCTCATCAACTGGCCCCAAACTAATATTCACGCAACACTCTGGCAATTTACAGAGTCCAATTAACCTACCAACCTGTGTAGGAAAGAACTGCAGATGCTGGTTTAAATCAAAGGTAGACACAAAATGCTGGAGTAACTCAGCGGGACAGGCAGCAGAAGGGTCTCGACTCGAAACATCACCCATTCCTTCTCTCCAGAGATGCTGCCTGTCCCGCTGAGATACTCCAGCATTTTGTGTCTACCTTTAACCTATCAACCTGCATGGTTGGGATGTGGGAGGAAACCAGAACACCCTCTGTCACAGGGAGAACGTGCAAACTCCACTCAGAGAGCACCCGGGGTCAGGATGAATCCAAGGGGTGTGGACTTCTGCGGCAGCAGTTCCACCTGCTGCTTTAATGTACCACCCCATGTTAGGACCACAATAGATATTAGTGCCTGTCTCCTGTGAGTTATTACAGTTCGCAACGTATCTATGGTCACAGTTCCAACTCCTTAGATATCCATTTGATCAATATTATTATTCACCACCACGAAGGGTTGTCCTTCAAACTTGAAATGCTAATAATTTGGGTCCTTTCTTTTGATAATTCATTTTAAGAAGTTCGAAATTGTTTCAAATTTAATACACATGAAACATCCCGACTGTTGTCCTTTAAACACAAAGAACATCAGGTGTGCCATGAGATTTAGACACTAATGACATTAAACTGTTTATGTCGTGGAAGGTCACATTACATTTCCCAATCTCCTTATCGTGGACTGACCAGGACTGGAGATTTAGCCACAATCTCCATATAGTGACCAGGACTGGAGATCTAGCCACATTCTCCATATAGTGACCAGGACTGGAGATCTAGCCCCAATCTCCATATAGTGACCAGGACTGGAGATCTAGCCCCAATCTCCATATAGTGACCAGGACTGGAGATCTAGCCCCAATCTCCATATAGTGACCAGGACTGGAGATCTAGCCCCAATCTCCATATAGTGACCAGGACTGGAGATCTAGCCCCAATCTCCATATAGTGACCAGGACTGGAGATCTAGCCCCAGTCTCCATATAGTGACCAGGACTGGAGATCTAGCCACAATCTCCATATAGTGACCAGGACTGGAGATCTAGCCACAATCTCCATATAGTGACCAGGACTGGAGATCTAGCCCCAATCTCCATATAGTGACCAGGACTGGAGATCTAGCCCCAATCTCTATAGCGGACTGACAAGGACTGGAGATCTAGCCACAATCTCTATAGTGGACTGACAAGGACTGGAGATCTAGCCCCAATCTCCATATAGTGACCAGGACTGGAGATTTAGCCACAATCTCCATATAGTGACCAGGACTGGAGATTTAGCCACAATCTCCATATAGTGACCAGGACTGGAGATCTAGCCACAATCTCTATAGTGGACTGACCAGGACTGGAGATCTAGCCCCAATCTCCATATAGTGACCAGGACTGGAGATCTAGCCACAATCTCCATATAGTGACCAGGACTGGAGATCTAGCCCCAATCTCCATATAGTGACCAGGACTGGAGATCTAGCCCCAATCTCCATATAGTGACCAGGACTGGAGATCTAGCCACAATCTCTATAGTGGACTAACCAGGACTGGAGATTTAGCCCCAATCTCCATATAGTGACCAGGACTGGAGATCTAGCCACAATCTCCATATAGTGACCAGGACTGGAGATCCAGCCACAATCTCCATATAGTGACCAGGACTGGAGATCCAGCCACAATCTCCATATAGTGACCAGGACTGGAGATCTAGCCACAATCTCCATATAGTGACCAGGACTGGAGATTTAGCCACAATCTCCATATAGTGACCAGGACTGGAGATCTAGCCCCAATCTCCATATAGTGACCAGGACTGGAGATCTAGCCACAATCTCTATAGTGGACTGACCAGGACTGGAGATCTAGCCCCAATCTCCATATAGTGATCAGGACTGGAGATCTAGCCACAATCTCCATATAGTGACCAGGACTGGATATCTAGCCACAATCTCTATAGTGGACTGACCAGGACTGGAGATCTAGCCCCAATCTCCATATAGTGACCAGGACTGGAGATTTAGCCACAATCTCCATATAGTGACCAGGACTGGAGATCTAGCCCCAATCTCCATATAGTGGACTAACCAGGACTGGAGATCTAGCCCCAATCTCCATATAGTGACCAGGACTGGAGATCTAGCCCCAATCTCCATATAGTGACCAGGACTGGAGATCTAGCCACAATCTCCATATAGTGACCAGGACTGGAGATCTAGCCCCAATCTCTATAGCGGACTGACAAGGACTGGAGATCTAGCCACAATCTCTATAGTGGACTGACAAGGACTGGAGATCTAGCCACAATCTCCATATAGTGACCAGGACTGGAGATCTAGCCACAATCTCCATATAGTGACCAGGACTGGAGATTTAGCCACAATCTCCATATAGTGACCAGGACTGGAGATCTAGCCCACAATCTCCATATAGTGACCAGGACTGGAGATTTAGCCACAATCTCCATATAGTGACCAGGACTGGAGATCTAGCCCCAATCTCCATATAGTGACCAGGACTGGAGATCTAGCCACAATCTCTATAGTGGACTGACCAGGACTGGAGATCTAGCCCCAATCTCCATATAGTGACCAGGACTGGAGATCTAGCCACAATCTCCATATAGTGACCAGGACTGGAGATCTAGCCACAATCTCTATAGTGGACTGACCAGGACTGGAGATCTAGCCCCAATCTCCATATAGTGACCAGGACTGGAGATCTAGCCACAATCTCCATATAGTGACCAGGACTCGAGATCTAGCCACAATCTCCATATAGTGACTAGGACTGGAGATTTAGCCACAATCTCCATATAGTGACCAGGACTGGAGATCTAGCCCCAATCTCCATATAGTGGACTAACCAGGACTGGAGATCTAGCCCCAATCTCCATATAGTGACCAGGACTGGAGATCTAGCCCCAATCTCCATACAGTGACCAGGACTGGAGATCTAGCCACAATCTCCATATAGTGACCAGGACTGGAGATCTAGCCACAATCTCTATAGTGGACTAACCAGGACTGGCGATTTAGCCCCAATCTCCATATAGTGACCAGGACTGGAGATCTAGCCCCAATCTCTATAGCGGACTGACAAGGACTGGAGATCTAGCCACAATCTCTATAGTGGACTGACAAGGACTGGAGATCTAGCCACAATCTCCATATAGTGACCAGGACTGGAGATCTAGCCACAATCTCCATATAGTGACCAGGACTGGAGATTTAGCCACAATCTCCATATAGTGACCAGGACTGGAGATTTAGCCACAATCTCCATATAGTGACCAGGACTGGAGATCTAGCCACAATCTCTATAGTGGACTGACCAGGACTGGAGATCTAGCCCCAATCTCCATATAGTGACCAGGACTGGAGATCTAGCCACAATCTCCATATAGTGACCAGGACTGGAGATTTAGCCACAATCTCCATATAGTGACCAGGACTGGAGATCTAGCCCCAATCTCTATAGTGAACTGACAAGGACAGTCGCTCTATCGGACGGCATTGATTGATGATTCCAACTTCCACAGATGACCTCTCTGGCACGGCATGTTGGGTGATTTAGAGTGCTATGAACTGAGTCTCTTTACAAGGCAATAACATTGGTGGCTTGTTGTGAAAGTACATTGTCTGCTAGTGGCCATTCACTCTTATAGTTTCTGCAATGTCTTTGTTTGAAATACTCAAGGTATTCTGATTTCGTGTTCAATACTTTGTACTTGCTTTGTGCATTGAGGAATTGGAAAGGTGTTTTGGTCCAGACTAGAATTTACATAGAACATAGACCTTTGGCACACAATATGCCTGCCAGATATAACGCCAAGTTGAACTAATCTCTGCTTGCACGTGATATATATCCCTCCATTCCCTGTATATCCATGTGCCTGTCTAAAAGCCTCTTAAACACAACTATGGTATCTGCCTCCACCACCACCCCTGGCAGCACGTTCCAGGCACCCACCACCCTCTGTGTAAAAACATGTACCACTCATCTCCTTCAAACGTTGCCCCTCACACCTTACAGCTATGCACTCTAGTCTTTGACATTTCCACCTGGGAAAAGGTTCTGATTGTCTACCCTGTCTATAATCTCTCCAAATTTTATATACTTCCCTCAACCTCTGGCTTTCAAGAGAAAACATTCAAGTCTGAAGAAGGTCCTCAACCCGAAACGCCACTTATTCCTTTTCACCAGAGGTGCTGCCTGACCTGCTGAGCTTTTTGTATCTTCAAGTTTGTCCAACCTTTCCCTGCAACCTCCTCTGCATCCTCTCCAAAACCTTCCCTCCATGTAAATGATGTATCACAAGGCTGCTCCTTGCATCAAAATAAAGGTCGCTATGAAGCTAGAGAAAGCCTTGACTGAAATGGTAAACAAACATTGGGCAAAGTCTCCTAAAAGTCTCAAAGTCTCCGTGAAGTGAATGACCACTCCAGATAATTGTGAACTCTTTATACCTGTTGCTTTATGTAATATAAATGCAACAGTTTTGTTTATACCTTACCATTAAATTAATAGTTGTGGAATCACAAAACAAATCCATTTATCTCATCATGCTGCAGTATTTGTCTTTGTAAAGACAAGGGTTATATATTCGAGCTGTGAGCAACATTGGGGCATGAAGTGGAGTCACCACTTTGTCCAAATGTAGAATGAGCAGGTTTGCTGTTTGTAATAAATCATACTAACTTTTAACTGAAACTGTCTTTGTATTAGAAGGCACAAGTGGAGAATGTACCTACCATTTTATAAACAATGTTTTAGTATTTGATCTCACTTCCTAAATAATGGCAGGTAATGTAGTTAAAACTGTGAAGAATAAAGCGTGCTCTGAATAACGCCAGGTTTAGGGATTAAATCGAATGGCCCATGTTCCTGCTGCAGCATTGAATGATCAGAATTAAATGGTCAGGAAATTTAGCCAATGGAAAGTCTGTGGAGAGGTGTAAACAAAAGGGTGTAAAATACAAAGTTAATGATTTGTTTGTTTGGTAACAATGTGAATGCTAGATCATTGCATGGCTGCGTGCTGGGAAACCTGAAATTGGTTCTGATGAAGGGAGACTGCTGAGATTTTAAATGTACTTTGTGTGACTGCAGGAAGAATGGAAAGACAAATGGCTCCTGAAGCTGTACTAGAGTGCCTTCTCAAAGGGGATTGGAAGAAACACCAGAAAAAAGTCACTCATCTAAAGGAGGCCGAGGTGCATCTGCCGTGCTCATGTTGACCAGGCTGTTGGTGAAGATGCAATCTGTCATCAGTTGGCAGAATATTGTAAAACTACTTAAGGGTGTTCCAAAGAACAAGTACAAAGAAAATCCATGTGAGTCCAGTAGTAATTGGTTTTGTGATCTATCTACCAGCCATGTTGCAATGATTAAAGCTCCTGCCTTTCTTTCTGTCTATAAACTGTTAATAATCAGGAAGGAATGACAAAGTAAAGATTTTTATTTTCTTTGTGTGATCTGTCATCGTGAGGGGTGGGCTGCAGGGAGGGGTGGGCTGCAGGGAGGGGAGGGGGAGGAGGGGGCGTGGATAAGGGGAAACCTGTTTCATTTTGGCACCAACTTATAATATCACACAAAGCTGAACCGGGAGTAGGACTTTCTTGATTTGTTCCTCAACTGTGCATTTCTTGTTGACTTTCGCCCACCCCGGTAGAATTCCTTCACAACTATGCTTTCATTCCACATTCCACCCAATTTGTGCTTCTCTCTGGTCAATGGTTCAGACCTGGGTGCCTGGACATTGACTCCGAACACTCCAAGTTGGGATATCTTGCCAATAGTTGGGACATCTTGTGTTTTTTATGTCATATTGTAGACCATTCTGTTTGACCGTACCTTCCCATCAACATGGAAAGCAGATTCTGGATGCCAAACAAATTACAATGTCTTCAGAAATGCACACTTTTATAGCTTTAAACCTGATAGAAACATAGAAACATAGAAAATAGGTGCAGGAGTAGGCCATTCGGCCCTTCGAGCCTGCACCGCCATTCAATATCATTATGGCTGATCATCCAACTCAGTATCCTTCTCTCCATACCCCCTGTTCCCTTTAGCCACAAGGGCCACATCTAACTCCCTCTTAAATATAGCCAATGAACTGGCCTCAACTACCTTCTGTGGCAGAGAATTCCAGAGATTCACCATTCTCTGTGAAAAATGATTTCCTCATCTCGGTCCTAAAAGATTTCCCCCTTATCCTTAAACTGTGACCCCTTGTTCAGGACTTCCCCAACATCGGGAACAATCTTCCTGCATCTAGCCTGTCCAACCCCTTAAGAATTTTGTAAGTTTCTATAAGATCCCCTATCAATCTTCTAAATTCTAGCGAGTATAAGCCGAGTCTATCCAGTCTTTCTTCATATGAAAGTCCTGACATCCCAGGAATCACTGGTGAACCTTCTCTGTACTCCCTCTATGGCAAGAATGTCTTTCCTCAGATATAATCAGCTTGTGACATTTATGGATCTTTGTACAGTTTCCATTATCATATTTGTCAAAACTGAATATTTATCAAAAGAGCAAAAATTGCACTGCAGGTCATTGGTTTTATTTAGTTTTGATCAGGAACTTATCACTTATTGGGACTTTATGCAATGGAAAGATCGTGGATTGGAAACATTTAGAGTGGTCTGGACCAAATGCAGGCTAACTGGAGCAGCTTAGTTAATCAGTTCGACAAAGGGCCTGTTTCCATGCTGTGACTTTCATAGTCAGCCATGATGTCCCACCTTGTAGACACAAAATGCTGGAGTAACTCAGCAGGACAGGCAGTATCTCTGGAGAGAAGGGACAATTGACGTTTCGGGCCGAGACCCTTCTTTAGACCTTGTCCCAGCTTGTTGCAACCTTCTGTTTTTGAAGGACAAGCTGACCCTCTGTTCTGGAGGCTGTGAAATATTTGAGGTCACAGATCTACGTATGTGCATGGCAGCTCCCAATAGATCAGCCATTCTTTCTGTTTACAAGTTGACATCATTCTTGCCTTTGCCATCATGTCTTGCATCTTTGCATGGTTTGCAAGTTTGATTCTTCTGCATTTCCCACCATAAAGCCCCAATCATGACTCAACCCAGATATCCCTTCCATATTCTCCAATTGAATATTGCTATCTGGCATTGGGGCCACCTCCTGCACCCATGTAGAACTCATGGACTTCATTAACTGCTCTACATTAACTTGACATGGTGTCAAACATGGTGGTGTGGCATTATATGCAAAACGAGTTTCGCTATGTAATGTTTAATTGTGTATGTGACAATAAATATCCATTGAGCCAATTTCCATCCTGCTCTCAAATTCAGTTGGACCGTCTCCGACACCTCCCTCCCCTTTCTTGATCTCACCGTCTCCATCACAGGAGATAGATTATCGACTGACGTCTATTGTAAACAGTAGACCCACAACTATCTGTACTACACTTCTTCCCACCCTGCTTCCTGCAAAGACTCTACCCCTTACTCCCACTTCCTCCGTCTACACCGCATCTGCGCCCAAGATGAGGTGTTCTATACCAGGACATCCGAGATGTCGTCATTCTTTAGGGAACTGGGGTTCTCCTCTTCCATCATAGATGAGGCCTCACACGTGTCTCTCGGAACCCCACACCTCCGCTCTTGCTCTCCCTCCCGCTAGACACAACAGGGACAGAGTTGCCCTCATCCTTACCTTTCACCCTATCTGACCACCATACAGCATATAATCCTCTGACATTTACATTACCTCCAACAGGACCCCACCACTAATCACATCTTCCCATCGCTACCCCTTTCCACAGAGACTGTTCACCCTGCAACTCTCTGGTTCATTCATCTCTTCCCACCCAAACCACCCCCTCCCCAGGTACCTTCCCCTGCAACACCTGTCCCTATACCTCCACCCTTGAATGCATCTTGGGACCTCAACAACCATTTCAGGTGAGACTGAGGTTCACTTGCACCTCCTCCAACCTCGTCTACTGTATCCATTGCTCTTGGTGTGGAGTCCTATATATCGGCGAGACCAAGCGCAGACTGGGCGATCGTTTTGCTGAAAACCTTCGCTCAGTCCGCCTGGACCTACTCAGTCTCCCGGTTGCTCAGCACTTTAACTCCCCCTCCCATTCCCAATCTGACCTTTCTGTCCTGGGCCTCCTCCACTGTCAGAGTGAGGCCCAGCACAAATTGGAGGAACAGCACCTCATATTTCGCTTGGGTAGTTTACACCCAGTGGTATGAACATTGACGTCTCTAATTTTAAGTAGACCCTGCATTCCCTCTCTCTCTGTTCCTACCCCACGCTAGCCGGCTGTGATTTGTTCGGCACCTTTTCATGCCACTAGTTTCCCTTTCTCGTGACACACAATCCGAAGAAGTGACCCGAAATGCAGAACCAGCGGCCACAGCTTAAGAATGAGGGGTAAGCCATTTAGAACGGAGATGAGGAAAAACGTTTTCACACAGAGGGTTGTGAATCTGTGGAATTCTCTGCCTCAGAAGGCAGTGGAGGCCGGTTCTCTGGATGCTTTCAAGAGAGAGCTAGATAGGGTTCTTAAAGATAGCGGAGTCAAGGGATATGGGGAGAAGGCAGGAACGGGGTACTGATTGTGGATGATCAGCCATGATCACATTGAATGGCGGTGCTGGCTCGAAGGGCCAAATGGCCTACTGCAGTTATTGTCTTTTGTCCATTGTCTACTGAAATGTCACCTATTCCTACTCTCTAAAGATGCTGCCTGACCCGCCTAGTCGCTAGCATTGTGTGTCGATCTGCGGTTTAAACCAACATCTTCAGTTCCTTCCTACACATGAATGGTGATCCTCTCTTTGCACAGCACATGTCCCTGCAGCCACCTCTGTATCTCCAGACATGCCTGTGTCTCATGTCCAGGAATTAGCTGGTGACATCTTAATTAGATCAAGGTTAATTAGACATCCTAATTAGATCAAGGCTGGTGGGTGTATGGAACAAGCTGCCAGAGGAGGTAGTTGAGGCTGGGACTATCCCATTGGTTAATAAACAGTTAGACAGGTACATGAATAGGACCAGTTTGGAGGGATATGGACCAAGTGCAGGCAAGTGGGACCAGTGTAGCTGGGACATTGTTGGGCGGTGTGGGCAAGTTGGGCTGAAGGGCCTGTTTCCACACTGTATCACTCTATGACTAGTGTAGCTGGGACATGTTGGCCGGTGTGGGCAAGTTGGGCTGAAGGGCCTGTTTCCACACTGTATCACTCTATGACTAGTGTAGCTGGGACATGTTGGCCGGTGTGGGCAGGTTGGGCTGAAGGGCCTGTTTCCACACTGTATCACTCTATGACTAGTGTAGCTGGGACATGTTGGGCGGTGTGGGCAAGTTGGGCTGAAGGGCTTGTTTCCACACTGTATCACTCTATGACTAGTGTAGCTGGGACATGTTGGTCGGTGTGGGCAAGTTGGGCTGAAGGGCCTGTTTCCACACTGTATCACTCTATGACTAGTGTAGCTGGGACATGTTGGGCGGTGTGGGCAAGTTGGGCTGAAGGGCCTGTTTCCACACTGTATCACTCTATGACTCTAGGAGGTGTCATGGTGCACTGGTGGGCGTGATTGTATTTACAGCTGTGGTGCAGGGGGGGGGGGGGGGGGGGGGGGGGGGGCTGAATTCAGGAAAGCAACAGCTGTCCCCAGAATAGTTTATATTGAAAGTCAAAGCAAATCTGTGCACCTCTGGATTTAAATTGAGGTCGTCCTGATACCCCTGCACCACCGCCAGGCATCTCAGGAGGAAACCACCTGTAAACAAGAGCAGTGCTGGCAGCAATAGTGGGGAACAGTTGCTCAGAGGTGAGGAGCCTAAGAGCAAGGGGAACTGTGAGTGCAAGGAGGCCTGCTCACCGAGTTGGGAGAAACTGGTGCTCACACTGTGTTTATCCAGCAGTTCTTTTCTCCATTATGCTGTTGGTTTCCTGAGCTCCCCCCTCCCTCCTGCCCCACAGCTGTAAATACAGTCAGGCCCACCAGTGCACCTTGACACCTCTTAGAGTCATAGAGTGATACAGCATGGAAACAGGCCCTTCAGCCCAACTTGCCCACACCGGCCAACAATGTCCCAGCTACACTAGTGCTTGGCAGCCCATCATTACTGCAGCTGCAGATACAAAGCAGCCCACCGCCACTGCAGCAGTGAGTGCATGGCAGCCAGCATCTCACCTGTCACCTCCAGTCTCCACACCACTTCACCTCTCCTATCCTTGCTCTCCACAAATTTCAGCTCCTGGTTGCAATCCCGCAGGACGACCCTGACTTCCCAGGTACCAGCCCTTGCTGCCTAACAATGGCACCCATCCCCCCCAACACCGCTCCCTCCCCTTGTGTGGCCTTGCTGTTCAAGGTCTGGGCCCTGTCAGCACGTTTGTCCATCAAACAAGCTCTGGACAAACTGTTGACCATCTCCTCTTCATAATTCATGTTCATAAGTCATAGGAGCAGAATTAGGCCATTCTGCCCATCGAGTCTACTCCGCCAATCAATCATATCTGATCAATCTTACCCGCTCAAACCCATTCTTCTGGCTTCTCCCCATAACCCCCGCACACTCGTACTAATCAAGAATCTATCTATCTCTGCTTTAAAAATATCCATTGACTTGGCCTCCTTCTATTTACATTTTATATCTGCAAATGTGTATGATTGCTTTCCCACTGTCTCTGCCTGCCATGCATTTAATGTCTCATTACAACTACACGATGTTATCAGGATAGACACAATGCTGGAGTAACTCGGCAGGTCAGGCAGCATCTCTGGAGAAAAGGAATAGGCATTTTGGGTTGAGACCCTCCTTCAGACTGAGAATCAGGGGAGAGGGTTATCAGGGTTTTTTTTATTGTATTATCTTTCAGGTCCACAACTGGAGTATTTAATTGCAAATTAGTTATTCCACAAGCTTTGTTATTTTTGGAGAAAAGTGCATTTAAGACCCCATATAGTGAGAATATTGTGAGTAACAGCATGATGCTTGAATTTGATGATTATCAACTAACTGCATGTATTTTAATGCAATGGGCCTGATGGGTAAGGCAGATGAGCTTAGGGCATGGATAGGTACGAGCAACTATGACCTTGTTGCCATGACTGAAACCTGGTTAAGGGAGGGGCAGGACTGGCAGCTCAATGTTCTGGGGTACAGGAGCTTCAGGAGAGACTGGGACGAGGAAAAAAGGAGGGGGAGTATCATTGTTGGTTAAGGAGGATGTCACGGCTGTGTTTAGAGGTGACATCACGGACGGTTCATCTAGTGAGGCTATATGGGTGGAGCTGAGGAACAAGAAAGGGATGATCACCTTGTTGGGGGTGTACTACAGACCCCCGAATAGTCAACGGGAATTAGAAGAACAAATGTGCCGGGAGATTGCAGACAGCTGCTGGTCAAATAAGGTTGTTGTAGTTGGGGATTTCAACTTTTACGAGGATGTCTGCCACAGAATGTAGTTGAGGCCAGTTCATTGGCTATATTTAAGAGGGAGTTAGATGTGGCCCTTGTGGCTAAAGGGATCAGGGGGTATGGAGATAAAGCAGGTACAGGATACTGAGTTGGATGATCATCGAAACATAGAAAATAGGTGCAGGAGTAGGCCATTCGGCCCTTCGAGCCTGCACCGCCATTCAATATGATCATGGCTGATCATCCAACTCAGTATCCTGTACCTGTCTTCTCTCCATACCTCCTGATCCCTTTAGCCACAAGGGCCACATCTAACTCCCTCTTAAATATAGCCAATGAACTGGCCTCAACTACCTTCTGTGGCAGAGAATTCCACAGATTCACCACTCTCTGTGTAAAAAATGATTTTCTCATCTCGGTCCTAAAAGATTTCCCCCTTATCCTTAAACTGTGATCCCTTGTTCTGGACTTCCCCAACATCGGGAACAATCTTCCTGCATCTAGCCTGTCCAACCCCTTAAGAAATTTGTACGTTTCTATAAGATCCCTCCTCAATCTTCTAAATTCTAGCGAGTACAAACCGAGTCTATCCAGTCTTTCTTCATATGAAAGTCCTGACATCCCAGGAATCAGTCTGGTGAACCTTCTCTGTACTCCCTCTATGGCAAGAATGTCCTTCCTCAGATTAGGAGACCAAAACTGTACGCAATACTCCAGGTGTGGTCTCACCAAGACCCTGTACAACTGCAATGATCATATTGAATGGAGGTGCAGGCTCGAAGGGCCTAATGGCCTACTCCTGCACCTATTTTCTATGTTTCTATGTTTCTATGTTGCCAGGACTAAAGGGTGTGAGCTTTAGGGAGAGGTTAATTAGGCTGGGATTATATTCCTTTGAGCGCAGGAGGATGAGGTGATCTTATTGAGGTGCATAAAATCATGAGAGGAATAGATCGGGTAGATGCACAGAGTAGGGGTATCGCAGACCAGAGGTAATGGGTTTAAGGCGAAGGGGAAAAGATTTAATAGGAATCTGAGGGGTAACTTTTCACAGAAAGGATGGTGGGTGTATGGAAGGAGCTGCCAGAGGAGGTAGTTGAGGCTGGGACTACCCCATCTCAAGTCTTCACTTTTCATTTGTTTATTTGTTTCAGTCTTCTGTCATCCACTCATTCCAGCCCCATTCCTCCAATTGGATCTGCATTTCACACTCATTTCTTGGAAGCTTTGGTGAAGGAGCTTTCATCGTTGTTTTCACTATTTCGTTCATCTGTGAGAGCTGTTGATGGGGCTTGGAGAGGCGAATGGTTCACCTGTGGTTGCATCTCCTGCTGTGGGTGAATAGGCCTGTCCATGCCAGACAGAGCCTCCCACAGGTGAGGTTGTCTGGCGTTGGATTGGGGAGTGTGTAGCTGTTGACCATGTTGTGGTGTTGGCGCCTGTCCTCCAGGGTCTTGGACCCCATGCTGATGTGGTGCATCCAACCTGCAATAGACAAAAGACAATAGGTGTAGGAGTAGGCCATTCGGCCCTTTGAGCCAGCACCGCCATTCAATGTGACTTTGGCTGTTCATCCCCAATCAGTACCCTTGCATGGAGGTCCTTTCTCCAGCTCTCCCGGTCCTCAGCAGCCGCTTCCCAGTTGTCAGTGCCAATGTATCTCATTTAATCATAACCTTGTAGCCGAGCTGTGATCTTCCTCTTGCCCTCTGTGCATTGGCTATCTCCCATGCAACATCCCTTTCCCATCCTGTGGCCGTGGCCGTGCCCAAACCAAGGAGATGCAACTTCTGCTTGAGGACCACAGGGATAGATGCTGGGAATGTTGGTCAGGGAGAGGACAGATTCATTGGTGATTCTCTCCTCGGGATATGACAAAGACAGTGGAAATGAAAATTATTCCGTTTCCGTTCTTGATGTGGGTACGTTTCTGTTCCCTGCTGTACAGTAACGTGCTCAAGAAACACGATTGCTAGACAGTTATCTTTTTCTCAATGTAAGTTTCCTGTTCTTCCTTGCCTGCTCGTTATAGTCCAAGAAGTAAAATATGAGGTCCTTGTTTAATGTGACAAGTTGACAGCTGGATTTGGAATTATACAGGTGATAGGACTATGGACTCTGTTCATATGCAAGGAATCTCCATCACTGGTGATAACCAATCTGCTCAGTGTTGGTGCTTATACGGTTCAGATTACTAGACCGTTATCTTTTTCTTGATGTAAGTTTCCTCTTCTTCCTTGCCTGCTCAGATACAATAGCATGTTTAAACACGGGGAACTGTAGTGCTGGAATTGTAACTGTAGATTGTGCAAAATACACAAAGTGCTGGAGTAGCTCAGCGGTCAGGCAGCATCTGTGGAGGACACAGATTGGCGATTTCAACCCATCTTGTTTTAACCTGAAACTTTACCTATCCATGTTCTCCACAGATGCTGCCTGACCCGCTGAGTTACTCCAGCACTCTGTGAAACGTCACCTATCCATGTTCTCCACAGATGCTGCCTGACCCGCTGAGTTACTCCAGCACTCTGTGTTTTTCTGATTGGCATATTTCACATTTCGAACACTTCATTTGTGTGGGATTAGAATCATACAATATAATAATTTTATATTGCACTATTTTATTCCAGAGTGGCTCAGTGATGTAGCAGGTAGAGCCACTGCCTCACAAAACTAAAGACCCGGGTTTGATCCTGACCTCAGGCACTGTCTGTGCGGAGTTTGCACGTTGTCCATGTGACCTCGTGGGTTTCTTCTGGGTGCTCCAGTTTCCTCCCACATCCCAAAGCCGTGTGTGTTTGTAGGTTAATTGCTCTCCGTAAATTGCCCCTAGTTTGTGGGGAGCGGATGAGAATTGGGAGAATGAACGAGTAATCGATGGTGGTCGTGGACTCGTGGGATGATGGGCATGTTTGTCTGCTTTATCTCAAAGCTCTAAACTCTATCTAAAGTCATAAAATCATACAGCATGCTAACAGGCCCTTCGGCCCAACCTGCCCATGCCGACCAACGTGCCCAGTCTACACAAGACCCACCTTCCCATGTTTGGCCCATATCCCTCTAAACCTTTCTTAGATACATGTTCAAATGCATTTTAAATGGTGTTACAGTACCTGCCTCAACTACCTCCTTTGACATCTCATATCATATACACCCTGTGTGAAAAAGTTGCTCCTCAGGTTCCCATTAAATCTTTCCCCTTTCACCTCAACCAATGTCCCTTGGTTCTTGATTCCAATGGGCTGATTAAAGACTCTGGTGCATTCACCCACTCTATCTATAGCCCTCATGATCTTATATACGTTAAGATTAAGATTACCCTTGATGGGAATGGGAAGAGGAGTTGAAATGGGTCTTCTGGTCGCTAACTATTTTGTCTCCCTGCCCATTCCCGTGCTGACCTCTCTGTCCTGCACCTCCTCCTTTGCCAGAGTGAGGCCCCAATGGAGGAACAACGCCTCGTATTCTGTCTGGGTGGGTGGCTTATAGCCCAACGGTATCAACATTGAATTCTCCAATTTTGGTCCCCTAATTTGTGGAAGGACATTCTTGCTATTGAGGGAGTGCAGCGTAGGTTTACAAGGTTAATTCCCAGGATGGCGGGACTGTCATATGCTGAGAGAATGGAGCGGCTGGGCTTGTACACTCTGGAGTTTAGAAGGATGAGAGGGTATCTCATTGAAACATTTAAGATTGTTAAGGGTTTGGACACGCTAGAGGCAGGAAACATGTCCCCGATGTTGGGGGAGTCCAGAACCAGGGGCCACAGTTTAAGAATAAGGAGTAAGCCATTTAGAATGGAGACAAGGAAACACTTTTTCACACAGAGAGTTGTGAGTCTGTGGAATTCTCTGTTTCAGAGGGCGGTGGAGGCCGGTTCTCTGAATACTTTCAAGAGAGAGCTAGATAGGTCTCTTAAAGATAGCGGAGTCAGGGGATATGGGGAGAAGGCAGGAACGGGGTATTGATTGGGGATGATCAGCCATGATCACATTGAATGGCGGTGCTGGCTCGAAGGGCTGAATGGCCTACTCCTGCACCTATTGTCTATTGCCTATTCACCACAATCCACCTCCTTTTATCCCCCCCCCCCCCCATCTATTCCATGTTCCCACCAAGGTTTGCACCAATTTCACTCCCCTTCCAACTTCCTGTGTGTTCATAATTTACAACTCTTCTATCCTTCAGTCTCTTCATCTCCTAGTCCTGCCCCTCCTCTTTTCCAGCTTTCTTCCCCTCCACCAATCCGTCTGAACAAGGGTCACAATGTCATCTGTCCATGTTCTTCAGAGATGCTGCCTGACCCGCTGAGTTACTCCAGCACTCTGCTCTCTAGTCTTTGATATTACCATCCTGGGAAAAAGATCCTGACTGTCTACCCAATCTATGCCTCTTATAATTGTATCTACTTTTGTCAGGTCTCCCCTGAATCAGTGCTGCTGTAACTTTAGTTCTCTCTCCACACATTCCATGGAACATTCCCAACATCTTCCGTTTTTATTTCACATTTGTGGCATTTGTAGCATTCTGCTGCTGTAGGCATCATAATCCCATGACAGATTATTTTTCTTCTCTTCAACAATCTTATCCAATGTTTTCCGTTTGTTCTTCAATCTTCTTTGTAACGTTGGGGCTTTAGCCTTACTGCTCTTGAGGTATGTGCTTGTGGCAGAGTAGCAACAGAACATCATTCACTGAAGGCAGAAACCTCCTCCGTCATAGAACGGCCACTACAGTGAAGTGGCTTGGCAGTCTAATCAATGCCTGGAAAGTCATCAGTGTTCTTCAAGAGCATTTGAGCAATCAGTTCTCTGTGGATAGTGCAGTTTTACTCAAGGACTGGCTGCTGGGAAGTTCAGTAACTCACTGAAGGATGAAGCTTTTTGTGTGTAGAATGAGGCCAAAGTGCTTTAAACATTCCTTCACAATATTCACAATCGCAGGGTACCCGGAGAATTAGACAAGGGCGGGTTCATGATCACGGGGCAATGGGAACGAGGGTACAGACTGGGCAACTAGGTGGCGGCTGGAGAGCAGCTGGGGCGGGGGGGACGGTGGAAAGGAGAGTTAGGGCTCATTGATGGGGGTGGGGGGGAGATGGGGGTGGGGGTTAGGGCTCATTGATGGGGGTGGGGGGGAGATGAGTGCATTAGTCGTTCACGGAACCTGACTGAAAATCATGGACGTGCAGCCACAGTGTAGTCATTGTACAGAGCCCTAGTGAGACCACACCTGGAGTATTGTGTGTAGTTGTACAGGGCCCTAGTGAGACCACACCTGGAGTATTGTGTACAGTTGTACAGGGCCCTAGTGAGACCACACCTGGAGTATTGTGTGCAGTTGTACAGGGCCCTAGTGAGACCACACCTGGAGTATTGTGTACAGTTGTACAGGGCCCTAGTGAGACCACACCTGGAGTATTGTGTGCAGTTGTACAGGGCCCTAGTGAGACCACACCTGGAGTATTGTGTACAGTTTGTACAGAGCCCTAGTGAGACCACACCTGGAGTATTGTGTGTAGTTGTACAGAGCCCTAGTGAGACCACACCTGGAGTATTGTGTGTAGTTTTGGTCCCCTAATTTGAGGAAGGACATTCTTGCTATTGAGGGAGTGCAGCGTAGGTTTACAAGGTTAATTCCCGGGATGGCGGGACTGTCATATGCTGAGAGAATGGAGCGACTGGGCTTGTACACTCTGGAGTTTAGAAGGATGAGAGGAGATCTCATTGAAACATATAAGATTGTTAAGTGTTTGGACACGTTAGAGGCAGGAAACATGTTCCCGATGTTGGGGGAGTCCAGAACCAGGGGCCACAGTTTAAGAATAAGGAGTAAGCCATTTAGAATGGAGACGAGGAAACACTTTTTCTCACAGAGAGTGGTGAGTCTGTGGAATTCTCTGCCTCAGAGGGCCGTGGAGGCAGGTTCTCTGGATGCTTTCAAGAGAGAGCTAGATAGGGCTCTTAAAGATAGCGGAGTCAGGGGATATGGGGAGAAAGCAGTAACGGGGTACTGATTGGGGATGATCAGCCATGATCACATTGAATGGCGGTGCTGGCTCGAAGGACCGAATGGCCTACTCCTGCACCTATTGTCTGTTGTCTATTGATGTTTTTCTCTGTTCAATATGATGTATAATTGGAATTGGACAGTGCAACAACAGAAGTTTGATATGATGAGAGTCTAATTTATTGGTAGAGTTCCTCTTGCTCTATGATAAAAATGTCTTTCATTTAATCTTGAATGTATATGTTCTTGTTCTAAAACTGTTAGTCACTGAAAATGTCTGTGTTATCTGTTATCTCCCAGATCTGCATAACTGCACTCTTTCAACCAATATCTCTTTCATCTCAGCAGATATAATCACATTGACCCTTGCTTGGCTTAGTGTAGTTTATTATTGTCACGTGTACTGAGGAGCAGTGAAAAGCTTTTTGTCGTGTGCTATCCAGTGAATGAAATGACGATACATGTATACAAAGAAGCTGTTGACAGAGTACAGATAAAGGATAAAGCATCCAGCATTCAGTACAAGATATAACTGAAGCCCGATCAAGTCTGATTAAAGATTACTCAAAGGGCTCCAATGTGGTCGACAGGAGGTCAGGACCGCATTCTAGCTGATGACAGGATGGTTCAGTTTTAGATTTAAGGGTTTGGACACGCTAGAGGCAGGAAACATGTTTCCAATGTTGGTGGAGTCCAGAACCAGGGACCACTGTTTAAGAATAAGGAGTAAGCCATTTAGAACGGAGACGAGGAAACACTTTTTCTCACAGAGAGTGGTGAGTCTGTGGAATTCACTGCCTCAGAGGGTGGTGGAGGCAGGTTCTCTGGATGCTTCCCAGAGAGAGCTAGATAGGGCTCTTAAAAATAGCGGAGTCAGGGAATATGGGGAGAAGGCAGGAACGGGGTACTGATTGGGGATGATCAGCCATGATCACATTGAATTGCGGTGCTGGCTCGAAGGGCCGAATAGCCTACTCCTGCACCCATTGTTTATTTCGTTTTTTTAGTTTAGATATACATTGCGGAAGCAGGCCCTTCGGCCCACCGAATCCGCACTGACCAGTGATCCCCGCACATTAGGGACGATGCACATTAGGGACTACACACACAAGAGACACATTTTATTTTGTTACATTTATACCAAGCCAATTAACCTACAAACCTGTATGTCTTTGGAATATGGGAGGAAACTGGAGATCTTGGAAAAAACCCACGTGGACACGGGGAGAACATACAAACTCCGTACAGACAGCACCCGTAGTCGGGATTGGACTTTCAAACAAGCGGGGAGAAGAGGGAGTGACCAGGATGAGACTGCTCCATGACTATACTGGTGGCCTTGCTGAGGCAGCGTGAAGGGGAGATGGAGTCAGTGGAAGGGAGGTTGGTTTGTGTGATGGTCTGGGCTGCGTCCACAACTCTTTGCAAATTCTTGCACTTGGATGGAACTGTTCCAAAACCAAGCTCTTTGATTCATCCAGATGAAAGGTTTTCTATGGAGCATCTGTAGAAGTGAGTGATGGTTGTTGGTGACATGCCAAACTTTCTAAGCCTTCTAAGGAAGAAGAGGCCATAGCTTCAACGTGGCTGGTCCAGGACAAATTGCTGATGATATTCTTCTTGCTTGTTTGAGGCAGCAGAGGTTATGTAACGGCCTCCAGGCACTGTAACCAGTTCAACGTGCTGTTGTCGAGGGCCGTGAGGTCTACCCCTCCGCCAGGGAGGTGGAGGACAGCACAGTTGATAATGCCGTGCTGCTGCTGCGCTGTTTGCTGGTCTGCTCCACACACGCAGGCTGCTGATGGACGCAGCCCCCAGCGATGCATGTTGGCGTTGAACCGGCCGACCCCTGTACGGAGCCGGTTCAGGGCGACCCACTCTTTGCGAGGCAGGTCTGAGCCGGGTGGGGCTGTGGTGTTCGGTGCTACAGTGAATTGCGGAGGTCGCGAAGTCTGTTCCCAGCTGGTTCTCCATGCACCGAGTGTGATGTTTATTCCTTGGAACTTGAACCATTTCTACTTCAGCACCGTCAATGTATACTAGGCTGTGTGAACCGCTTCACTTCCTGAGGCCAATCACTATCTCCTTTGTCTTGTTGATGTTGAGAGAAAGGTTGTTGTCTCAACACCAGGACATGAGGGACCAGGGGGTATGGGGAGAAGGCAGGTACAGGATACTGAGTTGGATGATCAGCCATGATCATATTGAATGGCGGTGCAGGCTTGAAGGGCCGAATGACCTACTCCTACACCTAGTTTCTATGTTTCTATGTTTCTATGAGGTTCTCAATCTCCTTCCTGTACTCCGTCTCATCATTATTTGATATCCGGCCCACAATAGTGGTGTCGTCTGTCAACTTGTCCATTGGATTGGCCTTTGACTGCATTGTCGTGGGTGTACGGAGTAAAGAAGGGGGCTGAGAACGCATCTTTGCATTGCACCAGTGTCAGGGATCATCATAGAGGAAGATTTGTTCCCTATCCTCACTGAGTGGGATCTGTTGGTCAGGAAGTCGAGGATCCAGTTGCAGAAGGGAGGGAATGCTGACTCCAAGTTCCACGAGTTTAGAGATGAGGTTCTTTGGGATCTTGTGTTCGGCGTGCACATACTAAAGTTGTAGGACAACTTGTTCTATTTGATCTTATTTGATTGTGCACGCCAGGTTGATTGCATTCGTCGAAACAGGGCGGACCACGTGAAGGTTGCAATCTCCCACCCCTTCTTTGGGATAATGGTATTGAATTCAGGGGTGTATTCTATGAACAGGATTCTGATGTAGATGTCCTTCTTATCCAGGTGTTCCATGGATGAGTGAGGGGCCTGGGAGATGGCATCAGCTGTGGGCCTGTTGTGGTGCTGGGTGAACTACAGAGGGTCAAGGTTGCATGGAAGGGTGGAGTTAATGTGTGCCGTGAACAGTCTCTCGAGGCACTTCCTGACAGTGGATGTGAATGAGAGTGTCTTCTGACATTTCATTCCCACAACTGTTTGTTTTAGTGTTCCTCGCATCACATGGTTTGCCAGTGGGCCTGCATTGTAGCCTCTGTGTTGCACGCAGAACGAAACGAGACACAGCAATGCAGTAGGCTTGACAAGAAACAGGTTGAAGATCAAGATCAGAAATATCCTGAGACCAAGTCAAATGGGTCAAGAATAAAGAATGACGAGTGTTTAATTGTCATGTGGACCAATATTGGAACAATGACATTACGCTGCCACTTAACAGACCCATAAATGCAATAACACAGAGAGTGAGTTTCATTGATGTTTTATTGAGATTTTTATTATTATATATTATGTTAATAACTGTAATACTAGGTAATCATAATAGCATAAACACGTGAGAGGAAGAAGAAGTGAGTAGAGGAGAGAGCGGTGAGGAATATTCTGGAAGGAGATGGCTGCCAGCTCAGTTACTAATCCACATGTGTGTCCAGTTATAAATGCCATCGCATGCCCACTGAACAAGCCCTCGCTGGCTCAGCCCTGCCCCTTGTCAAAGGTGTCGAACAGTCTACATTGCTTAGACTTTCTGACAGTTACCAACTTCAGAACGGTTAGAAACCAGTTGTACCATTAAACAATTGAATTACTCCAATTAGTAAAAATGAAAAGTATGGAATCACTTTAAAGCAATATAAAACCATTTGAGTAGACATGAGTCTGGAGTAGATCGGGGCGGTTGAAGCTCCCACAGCTTGGAGCTCCCGAAGTCGGTCCCTAACCAAGGGACCACGAGCTCCACAATGTTAGCAGCCTCCCCCGGGTGGAGCTCCGAGGTCGATCCCCGACAGGGACCGCAAGCTCCACGATGTTAAGTCCACAGGCTCCCACGGTTGGAGCTCCAGACCGTAGTCGAGGCAGCCATCGTCAGTGCCACCTGCTGGTCGGTTTTCCTGATGTGTAAATCATTGTTTGTGCTCTTATTAATTAAGCTGTCTTTGGGATGAAAATAACTCGGACTATGATGCAACTTTAGTTTTCTAACTTTGTCACACCATGGTAGAAAGTTACATATGGTTACATGATAGTGTACAGCTGAATTATGAATCCTCTACTGTCATTGATACCTTATTCTGCACTTTGTATCTTTCCCTTTGCTCTATCTATTGTACCTAAATGTGGCTTGATGTAGTTATAGGTTTAGTTTACAGCTTGCAAAACAAAGCTTTTCACTCTACCTCAGTACATGACAGTAATAAAAGAGAGAAAGTGTGTTGTTTGTCGTTATGAATGTAGTTAAATGTATAATACGCCATCATGTTTATTGCCTTCTATTTATTGAATGCTGTATTATCTTCTGTCATCCTTTAGGTCTTTAAATTATTTCCTACTCTAAAACAAAACTAATTTGCAAATAAATCAGGAGTCTTATTGCTACAAGGATATTGTTACTTCATAATCATCTCAACTAGTTATCGTAATAACTGTTTGTGCACAGTTTGTTACTTTGTGTTGTAACATCGATGAAAAATAATATTAATTTAAAGTAAACCTTTGGAATAGTTGTTTGTGTAATATTGCATGACAAGTTGCTCTATGTATTCAGTGGAGGCCTGTGATGATTGGTGTGTTGCAGGCATCAATACTGACCACTCTTGTTTGGATGTGAATGTAGTGTATGTGACATGGTTAATGAGTCCGTGGATGACAGTGCGTTTAGTGGTCGAACATCTCTGATTACATTGAGATCTCAATCAAATGGGCAATGGGCAGAGGAATGGTAAATGCAGTTTCAATCAGATAAATGTGAGGTGAGGAGTTTGATCGGGCTCGCCAGGGCAGGACTTTGCAGAATAGAGAGACTATGGGTTGCAGGTACAGAGTGCCATCAACGTGCAACACTGGCAGACAGGGTCATGCAGAATGTGTTTGCCTTCATCTGTCGAGTACAATTGTGACCATGTTACAATTGGTGAGAATGTGACGGTGACAACTTGGGGAGGTGGTGAGAATGAAGGGTGAGAGTGTGGGGGTGAGGGCCTGGGGGTGAGGGCCTGGGGGTGAGGGCCTGGGGGCGAGGGCCTGGGGGCGAGGGCCTGGGGGCGAGGCCCTGGGTGCGAGGGCGTGGGGGCGAGGGCGTGGGGGCGAGGGCGTGGGGGCGAGGGCATGGGGGCGAGAGTGTGGGGGTGAGAATCGGGGTGAGAGTGTGGGGGTGAGAGTGTGGGGGTGAGAGTGTGGGGGTGAGAGTGTGGGGGTGAGAATCAGGGTGAGAGTGTGGGGGTGAGAGTGTGGGGGTGAGAATGTGGGGGTGAGAATCAGGGTGAGAGTGTGGGGGTGAGAGTGTGGGGGTGAGAATGTGGGGGTGAGAATCAGGGTGAGAGTGTGGGGGTGAGAGTGTGGGGGTGAGAGTGTGGGGTGAACGTTGTCACAATGGGATCGTGTAGCCAGTGACTTCTGACCGTAACCTCTTGCATAATGTCGGCACGTTCTCCAGGAACCGCCTTTGGTACGGTGAACAACGCAGGTCTCTGAGACCACTTTACATATGTTTGCTGTTTGAATCTTTTATAATTCAGAGTTTCTCACACAATCAGTGCGGATATGCATCAAAATATCCTACACAATTCTCAACACGGTGCCCACTCGGATGCGTTCTCAATGTCACACTTCCTAGACTTCCACATCTGCGGCCACCCTCTGCTCCACCTCCATTCACAAGTTTCACATCACACCACTGAGGTGGGCCAGATCTCAAACAAGACGGTGCAGGACAGAAACAGAGAATGTAGTAACATTGTCTCAAGCCAACCAGATATCCCTCAATATCTACAAGATGAACAAGCAGGTGAGTGGTGGGCGGCGCGACTTTCGTCAGCAGCGGCCTCTGCAGTCCGTCTGCGTTTTTATTATTTTATGTCTATGTTTTTATGTAGTTTTTGTTATTTTTTGTTGGGGTATGTGTGTGGGGGGGTGGGGGTGGTGTGGGGGGGAGGGGGTAACTTTTAAATCTCTCCCTGCACGGGAGACCCGACCTTTTCTTTGTCGGGTCTCCGTTGTCGTTGGGGCTGCAACGAGGAGCGGCCTCCAACAGGAAGACCGGGAGCTGTGGTGCCGACTACTCACCTCACCGTCGCGGAGCTGGCCGAGTCTAGAGCGGGTGGAGCTGTGGTGGACGCTGCTGCGACCCGACCTCCGGAGATTCGGTGGCTGCAACTGCGGGTTTGGCGGGCGGCACTGGGAGCCCGCGGGTCCCTGGAGGGAGACCGCTTTTCGGGGCTTCCGCAACGGCGACTTCTCCCGCCCGAGTTGCGGGGTTGAAGAGCTCCTGGAACGGGGCCTACATCACCGCCCCGCGCGGCTTGGAATGGCCGCGGGACTCTGCGAGCGCACGCCGGGGGCTCTAACACCAAGACCCGGTGCGCGACCTTGCAACACCCGGCGTGGCTTTAATGGCCGCGGGACAATCGCCATCGCCCGCCGGGGGCTTTGACTTTGACTCTGACATCGGGGGGGGGAGTGCAGTGGAGAGATAAGTTTTTTTGGCCTTCCATCAAGCCAACGATGTGATGGATGTTTATGTTAATTATGTTATGTCTTGGGTCTATTTGTTTGTAATGTATGGCTGCAGAAACGACATTTCGTTTGGACCTCAAGGGGTCCAAATGACAATAAATTGAATTGAATTGAATTGAATTGAATTGATTGACCAGGAAGTGGGTGGAGTACATTGGTACTGAAGAGTAGATGGTGAAGAGCTTCAAGTGCCTGGGTATCGATATCACCAACGACCTGGTCCAACCACAGCCATGCGAAGGGCAACACCTCGACTTCCTGAAGAGTAAGGGAATTTGGCAAAGACTCCAAAGACTCTTACAAACTTCTACCGATAAACTATAGAATACATTCTATTGGGATCAGTCTGAAGAAGGGTTTCGGCCCGAAACGTCGCCTATTCCTTCGCTCCATAGATGCTGCTGCACCCGCTGAGTTTCTCCAGCATTTTTGTGTACCTATTGGGATGCATTACAGGTTGGCTATTGCTCCGCTCAAGACGGCAAGAAATTGCAGAGAGTTGTGCATTTAGCCCAGTCCACCACACACACCACACTCCCCACCATTGTAGATGTAGCCCAGTCCACCACACACACCACACTCCCCACCATTGTAGATGTAGCCCAGTCCACCACACACACCACACTCCCCACCATTGTAGATGTAGCCCAGTCCCACACACACCACACTCCCCACCATTGTAGATGTAGCCCAGTCCATCACACACCACACTCCCCACCATTGTAGATGTAGCCCAGTCCCACACACTCCCCACCATTGTAGATGTAGCCCAGTCCCACACACACCACACTCCCCACCATTGTAGATGTAGCCCAGTCCCACACACACCACACTCCCCACCATTGTAGATGTAGCCCAGTCCCTCACACACACACCCCACCATTGTAGATGTAGCCCAGTCCATCACACACACCACACTCCCCACCATTGTAGATGTAGCCCAGTCCCACACACACCACACTCCCCACCATTGTAGATGTAGCCCAGTCCCACACACACCACACTCCCCACCATTGTAGATGTAGCCCAGTCCCACACACACCACACTCCCCACCATTGTAGATGTAGCCCAGTCCCTCACACACACCACACTCCCCACCATTGACTCCATCTACACTTCACACATTATCAAGAACCGCTTACACCTCGCCTTTCTCACTTCTGCCTGCTCCCAACAGGGTACAAGATTTAAAAGCTTGAAAGTAGAGACGACCAGATTGAAGAATAACTTCTTCCCACTGTTACCTTACTACTGAACAAAGCTCTTCAAAGTAAATGGTGTAGTTCTGATCTCCCAACTTAACACATTGCAGCCCTTGGACTTTTTATTTATCTGCACTTTGATATATACCATTTATTCCCATGATATATTCTCCAGAAAAGACCACTCCTGGAGTTGTATATCTAAAGAGAGGCAAGGTGGCACAGCAGTAGAGTTGCTGCCTTGCAGCGCCAGGGACCCGGATTTGATCCTGACTACGGGTCCTATCTGTATGGAGTTTGTATGTTCTCCCTGTGACCTCGTGGGTTTTCTCCGGGTGCTCCAGTTTCATCCCATATTCCAAAGACTTACAGGTTTTTGTAGGTTAATTAGCTTCAGTAAGTTGTAAAATTGTCCCTAGTGTGTAGGACAGTGTTATTGTACGGCATGATTGCTGGTTAGTGTAGACTCAGTGGGCCGAAGGGCCTGTTTCCGTGCTGTATCTCTAAAGTCTGAAGCAGGATAGGGAGCCGCTGGTTTGCTCAGAAAATCCTAATGTGTTTCCACAGTTTGCATCGCAAACCTCTTTGAGTTTTTGGGGGGGACTTTGAATTTGTAAACATTTGTGAATTTAGCAAACCAGTTTGTTTTAAAGTACAGTCTGGCACCAGATGTTGTACTGTTGAAGATTGCTGAGTCAGACGCACATGGCTGACAGATGTTGCATCACAACAAATATTGGCTTCATATTTCAGCAACCAGTCATGAGTAATTGTGCTCTCCCCAGCGTAACAGATGCGGGCTGTTTCTGTTCTTGCTATCTGGTGTGCCTGTAAATTAGCTTCTGTGCACTCTCTGTAGATTTATACCAACATTGACAGGTCAGTGAGCAGAATCGTTGAACACTAAATTTAGAAGCATGGGCCTTGTTGCCACCTGTCTTGGCAGAAAGATGCCTTTGTCCTCTGTTCATGAGCAAAGTCTTTGCCGCTTTGTTAGAAGCACTTTGATTATTTCAAGAGTGTTTAATTGTCATAGGTTCGATTGAAACGACTAAGCTTGTATTCACTGGAGTTTAGAAGGATGAGGGGGTATCTTATAGAAACTTATAAAAGGGCTGGACAAGCTAGATGCAGGAAAAATGTTCCCAATGTTGGGTGAGTCCAGAACCAGGGGCCACAGTCTTAGAATGAAGGGGGGGTCATTTACGACTGATGTGAGAAAAAACTTTTTCACCCAGAGAGTTGTGAATTATGGAATTTCCTGCCACAGAGGGCAGTGGAGGCCAAATCACTGGATGGATTTAAGAGAGAGTTAGATAGAGCTCTAGGGGCTAGTGGAGTCAAGGGATATGGGGAGAAGACAGGCACGGGTTATTGATAGGGGACGATCAGCCATGATCACAATGAATGGCGGTGCTGGCTTGAAGGGCCGAATGGCCTCCTCCTGAACCTATTTTCTATGTTTCTATATGTACTGAAACAGAATAATAAAATTCTTACTTGGAGCAGCATAACAGGTCTGGAAACATAGTACTCAACAGATTACATAATAAAACAAACAAAAAAGTTCAATAAATAAGTCGGTTCCCGTGATGGACCAGGCAGAGCCCACCACATTGTGGAAGAAAGAACTGCAGAGTCTGAAGAAGGGTCTCGACCCGAAACGTCATCTATTTCCTTCGCCCCATAGATGCTGCCTCATCCGCTGAGTTTCTCCAGCATTTTTGTCTACCTACCACTTTGTGTAATCTGTTCCAGGGTGTTGGAGTTACTGAACCAGGCTGTGATGCAACAAATGAATATGCTCAACACCGTACACCTGTAGAGGTTCACCAGTGTATTTGTCGACAAACTCACTCTCCTCAATCTACTGAGGATAAGCATTCTTTATATTGCATTAATGTCCAGGACAGCTCTTCAGGTTCCTGGGCTGCATATCTCTGAAGGCTTTGACTCTCACCACCCACCCATCATTGAAGACCAACATCCTTGTTCTGCCACCATTCAATTAGACGATTGATTAGCCTCCTATACTCTGATTTATCTGAACCTGTAATTTGGCCAACAATCGTGGAGTCATTGGCAAATTTAAAGATGGAATTGGAGCAGTTTATTGCCAAACAGCTGTGGGTCTAGAGTGAGTAGAGCAGGGGACTGAGTACATCGCCATGGGTCTAGCCGTGGATCTAGCCGTGGGTCTAGCCGTATAGACTGAGTACATCGCCATGGGTCTAGCCGTGGGTCTAGCCATGGGTCCAGCCATGGGTATAGCCATATAGACTGAGCACATCGCCGTGGGTCTAGCCGTGGGTCTAGCTGTAGGTCTAGCCGTGGGTCTAGCCGTGGGTCTAGCTATAGGTCTAGCCGTATAGACTGAGTACATCGCCGTGGGTCTAGCCGTGGGTCTAGCCGTGGGTCTAGCTGTAGGTCTAGCCATGGGTCTAGCCGTGGGTCTAGCCGTGGTCTAGCCATGGGTCTAGCCGTGGGTCTAGCTGTAGGTCTAGCCGTGGGTCTAGCCATATAGACTGAGTACATCGCCGTGGGTCTAGCCGTGGGTATAGCCATATAGACTGAGTACATCGCCGTGGGTCTAGCCGTGGGTCTAGCCGTGGGTCTAGCCGTGGGTCTAGCCATATAGACTGAGCACATCGCCGTGGGTCTAGCCATGGGTCTAGCCGTGGGTCTAGCCGTATAGACTGAGCACATCGCCATGGGTCTAGCCATGGGTCTAGCCATATAGACTGAGTACATCGCCGTGGGTCTAGCCGTGGGTCTAGCCGTATAGACTGAGTACATCGCCGTGGGTCTAGCCGTGGGTCTAGCCGTATAGACTGAGTACATCGCCATGGGTCTAGCCATAGGTCTAGCCGTGGGTCTAGCCGCGGGTCTAGCCGTATAGACTGAGTACATCGCCGTGGGTCTAGCTGTAGGTCTAGCCGTATAGACTGAGTACATCGCCATGGGTATAGCCATGGGTCTAGCCGTGGGTCTAGCTGTAGGTCTAGCCGTGGGTCTAGCTGTAGGTCTAGCCGTATTGACTGAGTCCATCGCCGTGGGTCTAGCCGTGGGTCTAGCTGTAGGTCTAGCCGCTGAGACTGAGTATATCGCCATGGGTCTAGAGTGAGTAGAGCAGGGGACGAAGCACATCGCCAGTGCTGATAGTTAATGAGGAAGAGTTCTTGCCAATTCAAGAGACAATAGGCAATAGGTGCAGGAGTAGGCTATTCGGCCCTTCGAGCCAGCATCGCCCATCGTGCTGATTGTGGTCTGGTGATGAGGAAGTTAAAGGGGATGCATAGTGGCCCAGTTCCCTGAGCTGAGTAACAAGTCTGGAGGGGATTATGCTGCTGAATGGCGAGTTGTGGTCAATAAACAAGAGTCTACCGTCCAGTGGCCTTGACATCTGCCATCATTAAATCCAGTCACCCAGTGGCCTTGACCCACTGCAGATCACCTACCGCCACAACAGGTCCACGGATGATGCCATCCATCACCCTGGCCCTACACTTATCCCTGGAACACCTGGATAAGAGAGACGCCTCCTTATCATTGACTACAGCTCTGTCTTTAACACCATTGTACCACACAAGCTCATCATCACTAAACTCACGGGACTTGGAGCCAGCACTCATCTCTGTAACTGGATCCTCGACTTCCTGACCAACAGACCCCAATCAGTGAGGATGGGGGACAAATCATCCTCCACGATAATCCTCAACACGGGGTTTCTGCAAGGATGTGTCCTCAGCCACGTTCACCTTGTACACCCACGACTGTGCAGACATGTACAAACCTAATTCAATTTACAAATTCACTGATGACACCACCATTGTTGGACAAATAATGATGAGACAGAGTACAGGAAGGAGATTGAGAACCTCGTGTCCTGGTGTTGAGACAACAACCTTTCTTTCAATGTCAACAAGACAAAGCAGATAGTGATTGACTTCAGGAAGTGAAGCGGTTCACACAGCCTAGTTTACATTAACGGTGCTGAAGTAGAGATGGTTGAAGGCTTCAAATATCACCAACAACCTCTCCTGGACACGCATATTGAAGCATCGAGCAAGGAAATACACCAACGCCTCTACTTCCTTAGAAGGTTTAGGATGTTCGTCATGTCCCCTACAATTCTCACCAACGTCTACCGTTCAACCATAGAAAGCATTTTATCGGGATGCATCACAGCTTGGTTTGGGAACAGCTCCATCCAAACGCAAGAAATTGCAGTGAATTGTGGACACAGCCCAGACCATCACACAAACCAACCTCCCTTCCATTGACTCCATTTATACCTCACGCTGTCTCGGCAAGGCCAGCAGCATAATCAAGGACCAGGCGCACCCTGTCCACTCCCTCTTCTCCCCTCTCCCATCAGGCAAAGGGTATAGAAGTGTGAAAACGCACACCTCCAGATTCAGGGACAGTTTCTTCCCAGCTGTTATCAGGCAACTGAATCATCCTACCACAACCAGAGAGCAGTGCTGAACTGCTATTGGTTCATTGGAGACCCTCGGACTATCTTTGATTGGACTTTACTGGTTTAACCTTGTACTAAACTTTATTCTGTTATCATGTGTTGTATTGTATCGATGTATCTGTACACTGTAAATGGCTCGATTGTAATTAAGTATTGGCTTTCTGCTGACTGGTTGACACGCAACAAAAGCTTTTAGCTGTACCTCGGTACACATGACATTAAACTCAACTGAACTGAACAAGCTGGGTAGATTCCTCACTGCTGGGGTGGTTGGATTCCCCACCGAGAGTGAGGGAAATGGAACGATAGGCATCGCTGACGGTGGACTAGCAGTGGACAAATGTGTTTGATTCTCTGGTGCTGTAAGACACGAGCTGGTGGTGGTTTAGGAGTGATTTCTTCAAGCTGGCTTTCTTATAGCCCCAGGCTGTGATAGGAAAGGCGTCGGGTTAGGCTGTCTGGTATTTGACCATGGCGTGCAACTCCTCCAGTGGCAGATAGCCACCCTCTGTCTAGGATGGGATGTAGACCACAGTCATGATGATAGAGGTGAATTCCCTCGGGAGGTAGAAGGGATAGACCACTATGGCTGAGCACCACAAAGACATTACCATGAGGCAGATGCCACCACTTCTTTCTTTCCCCGATGCTTCTGCTCGGCCCATGCGATGAATGGAAAAACCCTTAGGCTGGAATGGGTGGGTTTGGGGAGCTGGGAGTGAGCCATGTCTCTGTGAAACAGAGCACACAGCATTCCCTCGTCTTTGATAACGCAGCTTTGCACTTGTCAACCTAGGGTCTGTACATTGGCATTGTACAGGAGGATAGGGGGGTGGGAGGGGGAGGAGAGTCCTCGTTCCCTCCACTTCATTCTCACATGTGGCAGTCTTATTAACTGGGATTACTGATTGTAATCTCAAGAAGCTTTCCCTTGTTGTATTATTGAGTTGGAAAGTCAGCCTTGTGTATATCTGTGGTGACAGAGGATTGAGGGGCATATCAGAGACGTGTCTGCTTACCACATGATAGCCTGCAATGATGTGATAATCGACCTATTGCACTTACCCCTGTCTGAAGAAAAATCACAACCTCGTCTGTCCATTCCCTCCACAGTTGCTGCCTGTTTAGTTTATTGTCATGTGTACCGAGGTACATTGAAGAGCTTCTGCTGTGTGCAGTTTTCTGTTAAATATTGCAGCATGTGCAGTTCCTTGCATTTCTGATTGCACTTTGGTTGGTCAAACATTGCCCACCTTTGCAGAATGGTCGCTCTCATGGTGCCTGACTTCAGAATGTTATCAATTTGAAGCGGTGGTCAGTGCAAATGATGCACGGTGGTGCAGCGGTAGAGTTGCTGCCTTACAGCGAATGCAGCGCCGGAGACCCGGGTTCCATCCCGACTACGGGTGCTGTCTGTACGGAGTTTGTACGTTCTCCCCGTGACCTGCGTGGGTTTTCTCCGAGATCTTCAGTTTCCTCCCACACTCCAAAGACGTGCAGGTTTGTAGGTTAATTGGCTTGGTAAATGTAAAAATTGTCCCTAGTGTGTTGTGTGTGTGTAGGATAGTGTTTAAATGCGGGGATCGTTGGTCGGCATGAACCCGGTGGGCCGAAAGGGCCTGTTTCCGCGCTCTAAACTAAACACCAATGTTAATTGCCAGTGTTAATTTCAGTGTGTGCACAGTTTAGCTAGAAGCGTCTGTGAATGGTTGATTGTCACCATTCTCCATGCCAAGGGTGTTGCCAGCTGCTGCAGCATTATTACAGGTTGCTCCGTCATCCTGTGTTCTCCCAGTGAACCAACAATGACCCAGTGCGACGTTACATCTGCCCATCATTTCCTGCTCATTACCTCTCTGGCCAAGGTCATGGTTCATCACTGATCTCATGGACTGCACCAGCGGGGAGGGTGAGGATTCAATTACCATTGTCACCTGTACTGAGGTAGTTGAGTTTTGTTTAGTTTAGTTTATTGTCATGTGTACGGAGGTAGTTTTGTTTAAATTATTGTCACATGTACAGAGGTATGGTGTAAAGCTTTGTTTTGCATGCTATCGAATCAGACCAGATAATTTCGCAATAAGAAAGCTTTCACTGTACCTCAGTACACGTGACAATAAACTAAACTAAACTAAGCTATAATCGTCAAACTCAAATACAATAGGTAGAGCAAAAGGAAAGATACAGAGTGCAGAATCTCAGCATTGTACGCACCAGTTAAAGAGTCATAGAGTCATACCTCATAGAGTCATACAGTGTGGAAGCAGGCCCTTTTGCCCAACTAACCCAAACCGACTAAAATGTCTACACTAGTCCCACTTGCCCACGTTTGGCCCATATCCCTCTGAACCTGTCCTATCCATATACCTGTCTAAATGTTTCTTAAATGTTGGGATAGTCCCAGCCTCAACTACCTCCTCTCGACAGCTCGTTCCATACACCCACCACCCTTTGCATGAAAAAGTTACCCCTCAGATTCCTATAAAATCTTTCCTCCTTCACTTGAAACCTCTGATCTCTGGTTCTCGATTCCCCTACTCTGGGCAAGAGATTCTGTGCATCTACCCAATCTATTATTCTCAAGAATTTATGCACCTCTATAAAATCACCGCTCATCCTCCTGCGCTCCAGGGAATACTCAGCCTGCTCAACCTCTCCCTGTAGCCCACACCCACTAGTCCTGGCAACATCCTCGTAAATCTTCTCTGTACCCTTTCCAACTTATCAACATCTTTCCTATAACATGGTGTCTAGAACTGAACACAATACTCGAAATGAGGCCTCACTAATGTCTTATAAAACTGCAACATGACCTCACAACTGACTGATGAAGTCCAATGTGCCAAAAGCCTTTTGACCACCTTATCAACCCGTGATGCCACCCTCAAGGAACTATGTACCTGCATTTCTAGATGCCTCTGCTCTACAACACTTCCCAGAGTCCTACCTTTCACTGTACATTTTAATCCAAATCATTGATATAGATGATAAACAGCAATGGGCCCAGCACTGAACCCTGAGGCGTGTACATCACTAGCCGCAGGCCTTCAGTCCTAAAAGCAACCTTCCACTATCACCCTCTGCTCCATTCCATGAAGCCAATGTTCTATCCATTCAGCTATCTCTCTTTGTATCCCATGCAATCTAACCTTCCAGAGCAGCCTACCATACGGAACCTTGTTGAATGCTTTGCTGGTCCATATATACAACATCTACAGCTCTGCCCTCATCAACCCTTTTGGTTATATCTTCAAAAATCAATCAGATTCATGAGACATGACCTCCCACGTACAAAGCCATGCTGACTATCCCAAATCATCCTTTGTCCACCTAAATGCATTCACCCTCTCACTTCCCCTCATGATTTTGCACAGCTCCACAAAATCTCTCTTCAGCCTCCTGTGCTCCAAGGAATAAAGTCATAGGCTGCCCCAACCTCTCCCTCTAGCTCAGGCCCTCAAGTCCAGGCAACATCCTCGTAAATCTTCTCTGTGCTCTTTCCAGCTTAATGACATCCATCCCATAGCAGGCCGACCCAAACTGAAAAGCAGTACCATCAAATGAATGTCTTGTACAGTTGCAACATACTCATGACAATAATAAACCAATTCCAATACAAAACTCCCCATGACAAACCCATCTGTATAATGAACTAGTGTGATACTTTCATGCCGTGGTTCAGATTCTGTTCATCTATTAACATGGTTTGGTTACATTTAAAATAATGAAGTTGATTATTAAGTGCGGATCATCACTGAGGTAATGAATTATTCAACAGCAGTGAGCAGGAATTAGTCTGGGAGGATTATGTCTGACTAACCTTTCATTTCTTTGACAAAGTGATTTGCAGTTCACCGACACATGCTTTGCATTACCGGAAGGTATTTAGCAATGTTCTACATGAGTGTCTATTAGTTAAACACAAAGCTGTGGGGATTCAGGTGTGGAGAAGAAATAGTTTGATAGGTAGACAACTAAAGGAATTGATGAAATAGGAGATCTTTGCCATGTCATTACAGAGCATTTATCATTGACCCATGGGTGGGTGGGACAGTCACTGACTGGTACATGGATAGAAAAGGTTTAGGGGCAACCATTGCAGAGTCGATAAAACTTTTAAACTAACTGTGAGAAATATTAATCTGTTCCAGAAACATAGACATAGAAATATAGAAAATAGGTGCAGGAGGAGGCCATTTGGTCCTTCGAGCCAGCACCGCCATTCACTGTCATCATGGCTGATCAACCCCAATCAGTAACCCGTGCCTGCCTTCTCCCCATATCCCTTGATTCCGCTAGCCCCTAGAGCTCTATCTAACTCTCTATTAAAAATAATCCAGTGACTTGGCCTCCACTGCCCTCTGTGGCAGAGAATTCCACAAATTCACAACTCTCTGGGTGAAAATGTTTTTTCTCATCTCAGTTTTAAATGGCCCTCCCCTTTATTCTTAGACTGTGGCCCCTGGTTCCGGACTCGCCCAATATTGGGAATTTTTTTCCTGTATCTAGCGTGTCCAATCCTTTTATAATTTTATGTTTCTATAAGATATCCCCTCATCCTTCTAAATTCCAGTGAATACAAGCCTAGTCTTTTTAATCTTTCCTCATATGACAGTCCCACCATTCCGGGGATTAACCTCGTGAACCTACGCTGCACTGCCTCAATCACAAGGATGTCCTTCCTCAAATTAGGAGACCAAAACTGTACACAATACTCCAGATGTGGTCTCACCAGGGCCCTGTACAACTGCAGAAGGACCTCTTTACTCCTATACTCAAACCCTCTCGTTATGAACATTCCATTAGCTTTCTTCACTGCCTGCTGTACCTGCATGTTTACTTTCAGTGACTGGTGTACAAGGACACACAGGTCTCGTTGCACTTCCCTTTTTCCTAATCTGACACCATTGAGATAATAATCTGCCCCCTTGTTTTTGCCGCTAAAGTGGATAACCTCACGTTTATCTACATTATACTGCATCTGCCATGCATGTGCCACTCAACCTGTCCAAGTCACCTTGCAACCTCCTAACATCCTCTTCGTAGTTCACACTGCCACCCAGCTTTGTGTCATCCGCAAATTTGCTAGTGTTACCTTTAATCCCATTATCTAAATCATTAATAGACAGTATATTGTAAATAGTTGCGGCCTCAGCATCGGGCCTTGCGGCACTCCACTCGCCACTGCCTGCCATTCTGACAGGGACCCATTTATTCCAACTCTTTGTTTCCTGTCTGCCAACCAATTCTCTATCCATGTCAATACCCTACCCCCAATACCATGTGCTCTAATTTTGCCCACTAAACTCCTGCGTGGAAACTTCTCAAAGGCTTTCTGAAAGTCTAGATACACTACATCCACTGGCTCCACTTCATCCATTTTGCTTGTCACATCCTCAAAAAATTTCAGAAGATTAGTCAAGCAGGATTTCCCTTTCATTATTCCATGCTGATTTGGACCAATCTTTTTACCGTTATCCAAATGTGCGGCTATTTCATCTTTAATAATTGACTCCAGCAACTTCCCCACCACTGACGTCAGGCTAACTGGTCTATAATTCTCCGTTTTCTCTCTCGCTCCTTTCTTGAAATGTGAGATAACATTAGCTATCCTCCAATCCACAGGAACTGATCCTGAATCTATAGAACATTGGAAAATGATCACCAATGCATCCACGATTTCTTGAGCCACCTCCTTGAGTGCCCTGGGATGCAGACCATCAGGCCCTGGGGATTTATCAGCCTTCAGTCCCATCAGTCTACCCAATACTATTTCTTGCCTAATGCAAATTTCTTTCCTAGATTATCTTTCCAAATTATCTCCCTAGATCCTCTGTTCTCCAGTACATCTGGGAGATTGTTTGTGTCTTCCTTAGTGAAGACAGATCCGAAGTACCTATTCAACTCTTCTGCCATTTCCTTGTTGCCCATAATAATTTCACCCGTGTCTGCCATCAAGGGACCAACATTTGACTTTGCTACTCTTTTTCCATTAAGATATCTAAAGAAGCTTTTACTGTCCTTCTTTATATTCCTGGCCAGCTTCCCTTCATACTTCATCTTTTCAGCCCGTATTGCCCATTTTGTTACCTTCTGTTGTCCTATGAAAGTTTCCCAATCCTCTGGCTTCCGGCTACTCTTTGCTGTGTTATACATCTTTTCTTTTAGTTTTATTCCATCCCCATCTTCTCTTGTCAGCCACGGTTGCCTCCTACTCCCCTTAGAATCTTTCTTCCTCTTTGGAATTAAATGATCCTGCGTCTTCCGGATTATGCCCAGAAATTCCTGCCATTGCTGTTCCACCATCATTCCTGCTTGGATCCCTTTCCAGTCTACCTTGGCCAGCTCCCCTCTCATGCCTTCATAGTCCCTTTTGTTCAACTGCAACACTGACACTTCTGATTTAACCTTCTTCCTCTCAAATTGCAGATTAAAACTAATCATATTATGGTCACTACATCCTAGCGGTTCCTTTACCTTGAGTTCCCTTTGATCAGGCAGCTTATTGAGTTTTAAATCTAGTTCATTGGACAACACTAAATCTAGAATTGCCTTCTCTCTGGTAGGCTCCAGTACAAGCTGCTCTAAGAATCCAACACAAAGGCATTCTACAAACTCCCTTCTTGGGGTCCAGAACCAACCTGATTTTCCCAGTCTACCTGCATGTTGAAATCTCCCATAACCACAGTGGCATTTCCTTTGTTACATGCCAATTTAAACTCCTGCTGCAACTTACACCCTATGTCCAGGCTACTGTTTGGGAGCATGTAGATAACTCCCATTAGTGTCTTCTTAACTTTACAATTCCTCAATTCTATCCACAGCGACTCTACATCGTCAGTCCCTATGTCACCCCTCGCAAGGGACTGAATTCCATCCCTCACCAACAGAGCTACCCCACCTCCTCTGCCCACCTGCCTGTCCTTTCTAAAGGATGTATAACCCTGAATATTCAGTTCCCAGCCCCGATCCTCCTGCAGCCACGTCTCAGTAATCCCCACAATGTCATATCTATCAACCTCTAACTGAGCCTCAAGCTCATCCACCTTATACTTCTTATACTTTGTGCATTCATATGTAATACTATTAATCCATTACTCACCTCACTTTTCACATTGATTCCTATTTCACTTGGCCATACTCTCCTATCCCTTTGTGAGCTTTCTGCCCCGTGAATTCTGGTATCTTTCTTAACTTTTCCTTTTCTCTCTTTCCCTTTTATCTGTTAAATATTATAAAACCAACTTGCCCTCTTGGCATTAATGTTGGTCTACCTGGAATAAGTTTATTATTGTCACCGAGATAGTGAAAGCTTTGTCTGGTGCTATCTAGTCAAGGCTTCTTCTTGCGAGTGAAACATAAACCAAAGGAATAGTTAGATCTCAAGCCGGGTGGGTGTTGAGCAGCCAGGTTGTCTGTGTTGGCGTCAATGTCTGCCAGGCCCTGACACAGCTCCATTTGGTGGGTGGTAGAGCGGGCACCCAGAGATGACATGATTCTAGTCAAATCAAATCATCCCACACACGAGTACAATACATGGTCCCCTTAGCCTGACTTTGTGGGAAGAACACAAGAGAGAAAGATGCACCTTTCTCAATGTACGCTGTCTCAAGCTCAAAACCACACCAAACCATCTGTGTGGCTTCTCTTTGGATTACTCTGTATCCATGCAGAAGCAATGATGTATTTAAAGGATTAGATTAATTCCCACTTCAGCAGACAGCTGCTGCAGCTGTATTTGAAAGTGAAGCCGCCTTTCCTGCCCACAGCCCACATTGCCCTGGGAATGTGCGGATCCGGGCCGATTGTAGGGCTAACCTGCCGCTGGATGGGACAGCTGCTTCAGTGAGATGGTGTCTGCGGAGAAACTCCCTGTCCACAAGGGACATTCAGCATTGAAGCATATCCACGCGCAGAGCAGCAACTCATGGGAAGATGCACAGCTCTTCACAGTTTGATCAGGCAGCTGTTTGTTAAAAATGCATCCATTTTATTGGTAAATTGTGCTGGCTCTCTTACAAATCGCCAGCATTTATTTCCAAAATCTGGATCAAAGCCAATTTTGTTGGCAAGGTGTTGATTCCCAGGTTTACTGAACACTGCTGGCTCACCTGGTCAAAGCTCAGGGGTAAGATGTTGAAGAGAGTCAAGCATCAAGAGTGTTTACTGTCATAAGTACCAGCAATAGAACAATCAGATTCTTATTCGCAGAGACGAGGGAACTGCAGAAGCTGGAATTTTCATCAAAGTACAAAGTGCTGGATGAACTCAGCGTGTCAGCCAACATCTGTGGAGGGAATGGATAGGTGACATTTTGGGGTCACAACCCTTTTTCACACTGATTCTTTCATAGAAACATAGAAACATAGAAAGTAGGTGCGAGAGTAGACCACCAGGTCCGTCGAGCCCGCACCGCCATTCGCTCATGGCTGAACACTAAACAGACACACTTACCCACAAACAGTAGACACAAGACACAGAACACAAGACACTACCCTCCCCTTTATACCGCTATCACCCCTCTCCACCCCAAGAACCTCGTGATCTCCTGGGGGAGGCAAAAAACCGGATAAAAACCCAGGTCCAATTCGGGAAAAAAATCCGGGAAATTCCTCTCCGACCCCAATCCAGGCGATCGACACTTGTCCAGGAGATCACTCAGGTCTTACTATACTAACCATACCTAGGTCCATATCCCTGCCCTCTCCCCGTAGCCCCTTATCCCCTTGGCAGCTAAAAAACCATCTATTTTAGACTTAAATATATTTAACGTTTCTGCTTCCACTGCTCCCTGGGGCAGTGAATTCCATAAATTAACCACCCTCTGGGTGAAGAAGTTCTTCCTCATCTCAGTTTTAAAAGAGCCCCCCCTTATTCTGCAACTATGTCCCCTAGTTCTAGTTTCCCCGATCATTGGGAACATCCTCGGTGCATCCACCCGATCAAGGCCCCTCACGATCTTATATGTTTCAATGAGATCGCCTCTCATTCTTCTAAACTCCAAAGAGTAGAGTTCCAGCCTACTTAACCTTTCCTCATATGTCAATCCCCTCATTGCAGGAATTAATCTTGTAAACCTTCGCTGCACTGCCTCCAGGGCTAGTACATCCTTTCTTAAGTATGGACCCCAGAACTGTACACAGTATTCCAAATGTGGTCTCACTAATACTGTGTACAGCTGCAGCAAGACCTCCGTGTTTTTATACTCAATCCCCCTAGCAATAAAGGCCAAAACTCCATTGGCCTTCCTGATTGCTTGCTGCACCTGCATACTAACTTTTAGTGATTCATGTACTAATACCCCTAGATCCCTTTGCGTTGCATTACAACGCAGCTCCTCCTCATTTAGAAAATAACTTGCCCTATCATTTTTTTTCCCAAAGTGAATGACTTCACATTTATTAGTATTAAATTTCATCTGCCAAGTTGTTGCCCACTCACCTAGCTTATCTATATCCTTTTGCAGGCTCTTCCTATCCTCCTCATCCCCTACTTTTCCTCCCATTTTTGTATCGTCCGCAAATTTTGATATATTACACTTGGTTCCCTCCTCCAAATCATTTATATAAATTGTGAACAACTGGGGTCCCAGTATGATTTAGTAACACTAATTCCTTACAATAAACAATAGGTGCAGGAGTAGGCTATTTGGCCCTTCGAGCCATCACTGCCATTCAGTGTGATCATGGCTGATCATCCACAATCAGTACCACAATGCTGCAACTTAAAGGAGCCCGTTAATGCAATAACACACAGATAAGTATACAATATTCAACAAAATGGATAAGAATGTACAAGAGAAGTACATTTAGTACGTTTGTAGGTGACAGTAAAGTGGGTGTTATTGTAGATTGTGAAGATGGTTATCAAAATTTACAACAGGGTCTTGATCAGCTGGGCAAGTAGACTGATGAATGGCTAATGGACTTTAATGCATGATAGACAGAGAGTCAGTGGATGTCGTTTAGCTGGGTTTTCAGAAGGGTTTTGAAAGGCAGCTGCACGATGAAAGCCCATGGTATTAGAGAGGAGATACTAGCGTGGATAGCAGGTTGGCTGGATGGTAGAAGGCAAAGAGTGGCAATAAAGAGGGCTTATTCTGTCCCAGGGGTCGGTGTTGGGGCCGCTACTCTTCACGGTGTATGTCAATGACAGGATTGATGGCTTTGTGGCTAAGCTTACAGATGATATGAAGATAGATGGAAGGCCAGGTCACGTAGAGGAAACAGGAAGTCTGCAGAAGGATCTGGACAGGTTGGTGAGAACAAGAATACGAAACAGGGATATAATACTGAGGCTTTATGGCATTCACCAGATTACATTTGGAGTGTTGTGAGTAGTTTTGGGCTCCATATCTGAGGAGGGATGTGCTGGCATTGGAGAGAGTCCAGAGGAGGTTTCTGAGAGTGATCCCGGGGATGATTACATTCACATTTGATGAGTGTTTGACGGCTGAGCCTGTACTCACTGGAGTTTAGAAGGATGACTGAGACCTCATTGAAACTTACTGAATAGTGAAAGGCTTGGATAGAGTGAATGTGGAGAGGATATTTCCACGAGTGCAAGAGTCTCGGACCAGAAGGCATAGCCTCAGAATAAAAGAACATACCTTTAGAAAGGAGATGAGGAGAAATTTTTTTCGTCAGAGGGTGGTGAATCTGTGTTGTTCATTGCCACAGACGGCTGTGGAGACCAAGTCATTGGGCATTTTTAAAGCAGAGATCGACAGGTTCTTAATTAGTAAGGTTGTCAAAGGTTCCAGGGAGAAGGGGAATGGGGTTGAGAGGGAAAGATTGATCAGCCTGGATTGAATGGCTGAGTAGATTTGATGGGCTGAATGGCCTAATTCTACCCCTATGACTTATGAACATTAACTTTGCCATCCATGTACTTGTCCAAGTGTTGACCAAGATGACCTTGTAAATTGTTGTATGGTACCTGCCTCAGCTACCTCCTCTTGCAGCTCATCCCTTATACCTACCGCCCTCTGTGCGTTCCCCCTATCTATTTCCTTCATGATTTTATACACCTCTATAAGATCACATCTCAGCCTCCTGCGCTCCTAGCCTGCTTAACCTCTCCCCAAAGCTCAAGACCTCGTGTCTTGGAACATCCTTGTAAATCTGCGCTCACATCCATCGAATAGACCAGTGACCAAAACAGAACACAGTACTCCAAATGTGACCTCACCAGAGACTTGTATAACTGTAACCTAACGGCTCTGTACTGCCCCCTGATTGATGAAGGGAGGCCAATGTACCAAAAGCCTTGTTTACCACATCCTGGAATCACAGTTGCTGCCACAGAACCTCTTGTCTTACCTCCTATAACTAATAAATCTCCCATCACATTGGCTGTATTTCATATTATTTTGTTTTATCTATTTGTATTGTGTTTTGGGGCTTTTTAAGCTGAGGCAAGTAAGAATTTTCTTTTCTTTTGTCGTTACATACACCAATTGAACAATCCTTCCTGACTCATGACCTCTGCCTCAAAGCCAAGACCTTTTGTACATCAGTGCCCCTAACATTTCTGATTGGAGTCCATTTCCTTGGTTGAAGTTTGCTGTGTGACTTCAGTTACTAGGAGGGAGGAGAGTGTTCAGGCACAGATCAGGCAGGTGCACTGACAGCAGAGTTCCCCTTTGATCAGTGTGTTGCAGGTGTAGACCACGTGGCCATTGTAATTGGTTCATTATCACTGTTCTCATTCTCCCACTCAAGGGACACAAGACTAATAATTGGCTCATTTATCATTATCACTTTAATTTACTTTCTCCTTGGAATTCACATTCACCAGCCAGGGTCTTCACTCTCAGTCTGAAGAAGGGTCTCCACCCGGAAGGCCACCCATTCCTCTACAGAGATGCTGCCTGTCCCGCTGAGTTACTGCAGCACTTTGTGTCTAAGAGATATTGAATGGTGTGAGTGACTCGAGCAAAGGAAAGGTCAGGTGAGTAAACAGTAAGAGAGACGTGGACAGTCTGAAAGAAACGAGGTCTACAATGGAGTTAGTACAGTGCCTATCCTGGAAATTATATTGGAGGGATGATTCATGAAAATAATTATCAAACTTATTATTGATTTGAAAGACTATAAATTGCCAAATGAAAAGCTGAGATGCAGGAGGTAACCTCACTGCTCACACACACATTGTCACCTGATGAAACATTCAAGTATCTTTTTGTTTTAATTTAAGACTTTAAGCATTTTGTTTTACTTCAGTTTAGATTAGAGATACAGTGCGGCCCACCATGTCCGCACCGACCAGCGATCCCCGCACTCTAAAGGGCCTGTCCCACTTACGTGACCTATACAGGCGACTGTCAGCACCCATCAGAGGTTGCCGAAATTTTCAACATGTTGAAAATTCAGCGTCAACCAGAAAGACGCTACGACTCTTTGGAGACTCTCTCATGACCAGAGGAGACCCCTGGCGACAAGTCGCGGGTGACCTCTCGCGACCATAGGAGACCTCTCACGACTATACAGCCTGTATTAGAGTTGAACAGGTACTTTGGATCTGTCTTCACTAAGGAAGCCACAAACAATTTTCCAGATGTACTGGAGGACAGAGGATTTAAGGGGGTAGAGGAAATGAAAGAAATGTTCATTAGGCGAGAAATATGACTAGTGACGCGGGTCATATTTGTACGCATTTTCCCCATGTCCCACTAAACATTTCCAAACCATGTACCTGTCCAAATGTTGTTATAGTAGCAATGTTACAACATTTTGAGATTTAAAAAATCAAATCTTTAATTTATCCCATTAGGTAAAGCATAAAAAGAAGATTAATTTGACACCTAATTCACTTTCATATCTTCAGTATTAAAAAAGTTATGGCCATTTTCATACTCGGAAATTGGCATCTTGTTCCCTATTGCTTTTTCATTGACTTAGAAACATAGAAAATAGGTGCAGGAGTAGGCCATTCGGCCCTTCGAGCCTGCACCGCCATTCAATATGATCATGGCTGATCATCCAACTCAGTATCCTGTACATGCCTCCTCTCGTCATGGGTATATAGGCCAAATGGAAGGAATTTAATGTTTAATACCTGTAAATTAATGGCCATTTAAATCAGCTTGCGAGTGGGTTTTACTGGAACGGGACCATTTAGAGCGTTCAGACTGCGGTAAATTTATACCCCCATATCTGCAGCAAATACACTGCTGGTTCTTCGGGGGGGGGGGGGGAAATCACCGTTTCGCAACTTAAAATGTGAATTAAATACATCTTAAGCAACACTTTTATACATAAAAATAAACTACTTTCTTTTACCTGGTCCTCCATAAAATCCGTCCCAGTTGTCGGCATTGACGGCTTCAGAAGCTGTTTTTAAAATAATTTCAACGATTAACTTGTCGGGTGAATTTTTTTTAAAAACACACAGAACGGCCGTAGGAACGATTCTTTAGCAAAATCTTGCACTCCAACAAATATAATTCAGTACCAGGTCGGGGAAAAAAACCCATTTTAACCCCCCCCCCCTCAAACGCGCCAAAATCGCGCACACGGCCAGTGGCAGAATTACAACGCCGCTGAAGGTAAGTTTTGTAACATACCTAGTTATAGTACCTGCCTCAACTACCTCCTCATGGCAGCTCATCCATATACTCACTACCTTCAGAATTCATTCAATGAGACAGGCACAGAAGGACAATAGGTGCAGGAGTAGGCCATTTGTTCCTTCGAGCCAGCACTGCCATTTAATGTGATCATGGCTGATCATCCCCAATCAGTACCCCGTTCCTGCCTTCTCCCCATATCCCCTGACTCCGCTATCTTTAAGAGCCCTATCTAGCTCTCTCTTGAAAGTATCTAGAGAACCGACCTCCACCGCCCTCTGAGGTAGAGAATTCCACAGACTCACAACTGTGTGAAAAAGTGTTTCCTCATCTCCGTTCTAAATGGCTTACCCCTTATTCTTAAACTGTGGCCCCTGGTTCTGGACTCCCCCAACATCGGGAACATGTTTCCTGCCTCTAGCGTGTCCAAACCCTTAATAATCTTAATCGAAAGGAGACAGTTTGGCTCATTATTGTACATGCTCTTTGAAACTATCTAATTAGTTCTTATCCCTGCTTTTTCTCTTTACCCTTACAAATGTTACCGTTTTAAGGGTCCAAGTATGTTGTGCAGTCTGTAGAACTCGGACTTCAAGGATCGATCTAATTTCTTACAGTTGGGAGTATATCAGAACAGTGCATACAAGCATTCCCTTCTGATCTAGCTCACTGCATACAAGAGTATTCTTCCCTTCATCTGTGCTGCTCTGCATCTCTGTGGGCCTGTGCTGCAGCTAATTCCCAAACATACTGTTGGGAGAAAATATCTCTTTGGCTGCAGTCCAGGTAAGGTGTTAGATGCAGTGTGGTATGGCCTGGCACTACAGTGGGTTAGCAACATATGTCTAAGCGTAAAACTAAACTCTGCAAATCTCCAACAGCATTAAATCCCCAACTATTCTGTTAATGTTATGCAACAGAAATAATAAATGCCCAAATCACCTTTTTATTTACTGAACACTGCCGATTTTAAATTGGGGAATGAACATTTAGTGTGTTTTTTTCTGGCATTAGTAAATAGATTGTAAAGCTGAACATAAAGATTATTGTGGGCAGATGAGGATGTGGAGTGGAGGTCACAGTGGGATTGAAAACAGGTTTGCAGGACCAGTGGCTGTCTCCTGCTCTGGAATCACCGTTGTGGTTCATGTCTGAATATTGTTAGCAGTTTTGGGCACCATATCTGAGGATGTGCCGGCTCTGGAGTGGGTCCAGAGGATGTTTACAAGAATGATCCCAGGAATGAGTAGGTTAACCTATGATGAGCGTTTGTCGGCACTGGGCCTAAACTCGCTGGAGTTTAGAAGAATGAGGGGGGGACCTCATTGAAACATTCAGAACAGTGAAAGGCCTGGATAGAGTGAATGTGGAGAGGATGTTTCCACTAGTGGGAGCGTGTAGCACTAGAGGTATAAACTAGAGGTCATAGCCTCAAAATTAAAGGATGTTATTTTCAGAAGGAGATGAGGAGAAATGTATTTAGTCAGAAGGTGGTGAATCTGTGGATTTTTTTTGCCACAGTGGATATTTTTAAGGCAGATATAGATAGATTCTTGATTACTACGGGTCAGGGTTTATGGGGAGAAGGCAGGAGAATGGGGTTAGGGGAGAGATAGATCAGCCGTGATTGAATGGCGGAGTAGACTTGATGGACCAAAAGGCTTAATTCTACTCCTATTCCTTATGACTCAATGCTCTTGCAAGGAAGTTGTGTCAGCGGCCCTCTCACCCTGTGGCTACACAGTAAATCCTCTCTGACTGATGAACTATCATCTCTTGCACTGCGTTCCACCAATATCTGTTGCTTCATTGTAACCTTCCACACGTTAGTCTGCTATACATACACTTAATCAAAGAGTCATCGAGCTTACACGGAAACTAGCCCTTCGGCTCACCTTGTCCATGCATACTGGGCTACATACTGTCGTAATCTGTTTCTGGAGCTTCCTCTGGCAGCTCATTTCAGATACAAACTTCTGCAGTTGTACAGGGCCCTGGTGAGACCACACCTGGAGTACTGTGTGCAGTTTTGGTCTTCAAATTTGAGGAAGGACATTCTTGCTGTTGAGGGAGTGCAGCGTAGGTTTACAAGGTTAATTCCCGGGATGGCGGGACTGTCATATGCTGAGAGAATGGAGCGGCTGGGCTTGTACGCTCTGGAGTTTAGAAGGATTCTAAATTCCACAAGGGTAAACGTTTTCACCCAGAGAGTTGTGAATCTGTGGGATTCTCTGCCACAGAAGACAGTGGAGGCCGATTCACTGGATGTTTTCAAGTGAGAGATTTACCTTTTCGAGCTAACGGAATCAAGGGATAAAGCAGGAATGGGGTACTGATTTTGGAAGATCAGCCTTGATCACATTGAATGGCTTGAAGGGCCGAATGGCCTACTCCTGCACCTATTTTCTATGTTTCTATGATTAAGGTGAGAGAGACAACATTTAAAATGAACCTGAAGGGCAACTTTTTCACACAGAGGGTGATGGGTTCATGGAACGAGCTGCCATAAAAGAGAGTTGAGGCGGGTACTATAACAATATTTGAAAAGCACCTACAGGTACAAGGATAGGAGAGGTTAGTGAGAGAGACAAACACACTGACCAATGTATCTAGGCAAAGATGGGCATCTTGCTCAGCATGGACAAGTTGGGCCGAAGGGCCTGTTTCTGTGCTCTATGTCTCTATCCAAGGGGTGAGAATTTCAAAGGTTTACCACCGTCTGATTGAGAACTTTCTCCCTCATTTCAATTCCAACACTCTCCACTTTTGTCCAGAGATACCGTGGTCCAGAGAGCCTCTGCCCGTGTCTCCGCTGCCAAGTTCCAAACACATTTTTCAAAGATCTTTATATATTCTTCATAATCTTCTATGATATTTAACTGTTTAAATCCAGACAGTCTCAGTTATTGATCACTTTCTGTCATACAGTCTTAGTGACTTAGTGTCTTAGGGTCTTAGAGTCATAGAGTGACACAGTGTGGAAACAGGCCCTTCAGCGCAACTTGCCCACACCGGCCAACTGGTCCCAGCTACACCTGTCCCATCTGCCTGCGTTTAGTCCATTTCGTTCCAAACCTGTCCTATCCATGTACCTGTCTAACTGTTTCTAAAGGATGGTATAGTCCCAGCCACAACTACCTCCTCCGGCAGCTTGTTCCATACACCTACAACAGGGACGACAGATGGCACAATGGGCTAAGTGTTCTGCTGGCAACCGGAAGGTAGCCGGTTCGAATCCCGCTTGGAGTGCATACTGTCGTTGTGTCCTTGGGCAAGACACTTCACCCACCTTTGCCTGTGTGTGAATGTGTGTGAGTGACTGGTGGTGGTTGGAGGGGCCGTAGGCGCAGATTGGCAGCCACACTTCCGTCAGTCTGCCCCAGGGCAGCTGTGGCTACAGAAGTAGCTTACCACCCCCGAGTGTGACTGAGGAGTGAATGAATAATGCGATGTAAAGCGCCTTGAGTATTAGAAAGGCGCTATATAAATCCCATCCATTATTATTATTATTACCACCCTTTGTGTGAAAATGTTACCCCTCAGATTCTTATTAAATCTTATCCCCTTCACCTTGAACCTATGTCCTCTGGTCCTCAATTCCCCTACTCTGGACAAGAGACTCTGTGCATCGACCCGATCTATTCCCCTCGTGATTTTCTACACTCAGACAATAGACAATAGGTGCAGCAGTAGGCCATTCGGCCCTTCGAGCCTGCACCGCCATTCAATGTGATCATGGCTGATCATCCCCAATCAGTACCCCGTTCCTGCCTTCTCCCCATATCCCCTGACTCCACTATCTTCAAGAGCCCTACTTGTTTATTTCCACTGTCAATGTGGTTTCATGATTTTCTCCAGCATTTCTGTCTACTATGACTTAACTCTTACTATGACTCTTAAGTGTCTTAGTAAGTCATAGTAGACAGAAATGCTGGAGAAAATCATGAAACCAGTTAAGTCATAGTAGACAAAAGTGCTGGAGAAACTCAGCGGGTGCGGCAGCATCTGTGGAGCGAAGGAAATAGGCAACTTTCGGGCCGAAACCCTTCTAGTCATAGTGGTGTACAGCACACAACGAGGCCCTTCAGCCCATTTAGACCATACTAGTTCAAGTCAGAAAAGCAACCATCTGCTTCCTGTCAGCCACAGTTGTGAATCTAGTGTATCAATGTACCTCATTACTGTTCACTGCAGACCTACCAAGATGGCTGCGGTGGGTGTATGGTACAAGCTGCCAGGGGAGGTAGTTGAGGCTGGTACAATAACAACAGTAGACAATAGGTGCAGGAGTAGGCCATTCGGCCCTTCCAACCAGCACCGCCATTCAATGCGATCATGGCTGATCATCCCCAATCAGTACCCCGTTCCTGCCTTCTCCCTATATCCCCTGACTCCGCTATTTTTAAGAGCCTATCTAGCTCTCCAGAGAACTGGCCTCCACCGCCCTCTGAGGCAGAGAATTCCACAGACTCACCACACTCTGTGAGAAAAAGTGTTTCCTCGTCTCCGTTCTAAATGCTTACTCCTTATTTTTAAACTGTGGCCCCTGGTTCTGGACTCCCTCAACATCGGGAACACGTTTCCTGCCTCTAGCGTGTCCAAACCCTTAACAGCCTTATATGTTTCAATGAGATACCCTCTCATCCTTCTAAACTCCAGAGTGTACAAGCCCAGCCGCTCCATTTTCTCAGCATATGACATTCCCGCCATCCCGGGAATTAAACCTTGTAAACCTACGCTGCCTCAATAGTAAGAATGTCTTTCCTCCAATTAGGGGACCAAAACTGCACACAATACTCCAGGTGTGGTCTCACTAGGGCCCTGTACAACTGCAGAAGGACCTCTTTGCTCCTATATTCGATTCCTCTTGTTGTAAAGGCCAACATGCAATTCGCTTTCTTCACTGCCTGCTGTACCTGCATGCTTACTTTCATAGACATCAAAGACATTTGGACAGATACATGGACAGGAGAGGTTTAGAGTGAAATTGGGCTAAACTTGGATGGTGGGATTAGTGTAGATGGGGCATCTTCATTGGCATGGGCAAGTTGGGACGAATGGCCTGTTTCTGTGCTGTATAATGCTTTATGACGTTTGGTTTGTTCAAGTGATCACAGTAGGTAATTACACACGCCCACAATATTGCTTTACAAGTGACAGCAGAGTGTTGAAAAGCCTTTCCGTGTCTGCTTTCCCTTTTGATGTTACTGAAATGTGATACTTCTTGTAGTTCACGGAGAAACAAGCACTTCTTCCCAAATCCCCTCAGGGCACCATGCGCTTACTCATCACTGGGAATTGTGTAGGATGGACCCAGATTAAACACATCTCAAAGAGAATGTAAACATGCTAAAGTAAACAAAGTATCAGTTGTATTGTGTTCTAAATACTTTTCAGTGATAGTTATGAGATAGTTGTGAATAAGCATACGTCTGGGCCGGGGGGGGGGGGGGGGGGGGGGGGGGGGTTGCAAACTTGGGGCAGGAGGAGGGGTGAGAGAGGAGGGAGAAGCATCGACACAGTAAAATAGGTGCAGGAGGAGGCCATTCAATCCCTCGAGCCAGCACCGTCATTCAATATGATCATGGCTGATCATCTAAAATCAGTATCCCATTCCTGCTTTCTCCTCATATCCCTTGACTCCTTTAGCCTTAAGAGCTAAATCTAACTCTCTCCATCCAGTGAATTGGCCTCCACTGCCTTCTGTGGCAGAGAGTTCCACAGATTCACAACCCTCTGGATGAAAACGTTTTTCCTCATCTCAGTCCTAAATGCCCTACCCCAGGGGTCGGCAACCTGGGCAGAAAGTGGCCCGTAACCCAAAATCATCCGGCCCGCAGACTTCCGTCATCATCCGGTATCTCCCGGGCCTGAGGCCGCGCGCCCAGGAATGGTGACGCAAGGAGGCCTGCGCTGGCAGCCGCAATGGCGGAGACTGCGAGCAGCGCCAAGCGTCGAGCTGTGGCTGTACCGCATCCTGCGCAAAGCTGCCAGCACGGACGCGCACCTTCTGTGTCTGGGCTTCACTGTCGGGATCGGGGTTGTCAATAGGCCGGGGATGTGTCAGTGTTAGTATTTGAGCCACCGCCTTCAGGACAGAGCCAAGGCAACGGTCCATAGGTACGCCATGTTGGTGAGCACCCGTAACTAGGGATGCCGTGTTGGTGAGTGACCGTAACTAGGGACGCCATGTTGGTGAGCGCCCGTAACTAGGGATGCCGTGTTGGTGAGTGACCGTAACTAGGGACGCCATGTTGGTGAGCGCCTGTAACTAGGGACGCCATGTTGGTGAGCGCCTGTAACTAGGGACGCCATGTTGGTGAGCCCCCGTAACTAGGGACGCCATGTTGGTGAGCGCCTGTAACTAGGGGCCAGTGCTCCGAATGGCCACCTCGAAGAGGCGGGATCCATGTGAACAGGTGATTTGATGCCTGCCATCCGGGGTGGGATGGGGGCGGGATCCATGTGTACACGTGATAGATGTGGCCCGCCATCCGCTCACAGACATGCGAACCGGCCCCTATGTAGATCAAGGTTGCCCACCCCTGGTCCAGATACACCACATCCATTGGCTCTCCCATATCCATCCTACTTGTTACATCCTCAAAAGATTCCAGAAGATTAGTCAAGCATGATTTCCCCTTCATAAATCCATGCTGACTTTGACCGATCCATTCGCTGCTTTCCAAATGCGCTGCTATAACATCTTTAATAATCGACTCCAGCATCTTCCCCACTACTGATGTCAGGCTAACTGGTCGATAATTCCCTGTTTTCTCTCTCCCTCCTTTCTTAAAAAGTGGGATTTCATTGGCTACCCTCCAGTCCACAAGAACTGATCCAGAGTCGAGAGAACATTGGAAAATGATCACCAAACCATCCACGATTTCTAGGGCCACTTCTTTGAGTACTCAGGAATGCGGACCATCAGGCCCTGAGGATTTATCAGCCTTCAGTCCCAACAGTTTACCTAACACCATTTCCTGGCTAATGTGGATTCCCTTCAGTTCCTCCCTCCCACTAGATCCTCTGTCCCCTAGTATTTCTGGGAGATTGTTTGTGTCTTCCTTAGTGAAGACAGAACCAAAGTACTCGTTTAACTGTTCTGCCATTTCCTTGTTCCCCCATTATAAATGTACCTGTCTCTGATTGTAAGGGACCTACATTTATCTTCACTAATCTTTTCCTTTTGACATATCTAAAGAAGCTTTCAGAGTCAGTTTTTATATTCCCACAAGCTTTCTTTCATGCTCTTTCCCCCTCCTAATTAACCACTTTGTCCTCCTCTGTTGAATTCTAATTTTCTCCCAGTCCTCCAGTTTGCCGCTTCTTCTGGCAAATTTATATGCCTCTTCCTTGGATTTAACACTACCATGGATTCCCCTCATTAGCCACGGTTGAGCCGCCTTCCCAGTTTTATTTTTTCTCCAGACAGATGAACAATTTCTGGAGTTCATCCATGCAGTCTTTAAATCTTTGCCATTATATCTCCACTGTCAACCCTTTGAGTATAATTTGAGAATCCATCCTAGCCAATTCCCGTCTCATACCTTCAAAGCAAAGATACTAGAGGATCTTTGCTTCAAAGTCTCGTTCAGAAACCTAGTCTCTGAATTAATCGTGTCACTCTCCATCCTAATGCAGAATTCCACCATAGAGTCATAGAGTGATACAGTGTGGAAACAGGCCCTTTGGCACAACTCGCCCACACTGGCCAACAATGTCCCAGCTACCATAGTCCCACTTGCCTGCCCTTGGTCCATATCCCTCCAAACCTGTCTTATCCATGTACCTCTGTAACTGTTTCTTAAATGATGGGATAGTCCCTGTCTCAACTATCTCCTCTGGCAGCTCATTCCATACACCCACCATCCTTTGTATGAAAAAGTTACCCCTCGGATTCCTATTAAATCTTTTCCCGTTCACTTTGCCCGTCACTCTAACGGGGACGTACACATTCTGAGCTTTCTTCAGTACACTTTTAAAAACATCCCACAGGCCGATGTTCCTTTCCCCTCAAATAACCTGCTCCAGTCAACTTGAGCGAGACCTTCTCTCATACCCTCAAAGTTGGTCTTACCCCAGTTGTGCATTTTAACACGTGGACCCTCTCCATCCCGATTCATAACCATCTTAAACCTAATCCAACTGTGGTCACTTGTCCAAAAGGCTCCTCCACGCACACTTCATTAACATGCCCTTCAAAGTAGGCCATTCGGCCCTTCAAGCCAGCACCGCCATTCAATGTGATCATGGCTGATCATCCCCAATGAGTACCCCGTTCCTGCCTTCTCCCCATATCCCCTGACTCCGCTATCTTTAAGAGCCCTATCTAGCTCTCTCTTGAAAGTATCCAGAGTTGGTTGGTGGCGGCGCCTAACGGCAGCGGCTCGACTACAGTCGTTCGTCTTTCTTTTATTTTTAAATATTGTTAAATGTATGTTTTGAGCTTAGTTTTTATTATTTTTTAGCTGTGTATATGTGGGGGGTGGAGGGGGGGATGTGGGGGAAACCGTTTAATCTCTTCCCTGTACGGGGACCCGACATTTTCCCTGTCGGGTCTCCGGTGTCGGTGGGCCTAACATCGAGGAGCCGGCGGAGGCCTCCGTCCGGGACCAACCTGAGGGCTCCAGTCGCGGAGCCTGCGGACCTGACATCACGGAGCTGGCCGACTTCGGAGCGGGAAGAGCTGTGGTGGCGCTCGGCTGCGACCCGACTTTGGAGCTTCGGAAGCTCCAGCTGCAGGCCTGGTGGACGGGAACATCGGGAGCTCGCAGGTCCCTGGTGGGAGACGGCTTTTCGGAGCTCCCGCAACGGCAGCTTCTCCCGCTGGAATAGCGGGGTTGAAAGGACACGGAGCGTGGTCTAACATCGCCCGGTGCGGGTTAGTGGCCACGGGGACTTACCATCGTCACCGGGGGCTCTAACATCGGAGCCCCAGTTCGCCTAGACGCTGCAGTTGGACTGCTGGACCGCGGGTTGGCCTGCTTGATCCGCGGGGTTTAAAGGACACGGAGCTGGGGCCTAACATCACCCGGCGTGTAGCTAATTGGCCACGGGACTTACCATCTTACCAAGCAGGAGGCTTTAACATCGGAGCCCCAGTTCGCCTGGATGCTGCAGTTGGACCGCGGGAGAAGAACAAAGGGAAGAGATAAGACTTTGCCTTCCATCACAGTGAGGAGGTGTTGGAGACTCACTGTTATGGATGTTTATGTAAACTGTGTTAAGTGTGGTCTTGGGTTTTTTTGTAATGTAAAAAACTGTAGTAAATGTAATTTCGTTCAAACCTAGGTTTGAATGACAATAAATAGCATTCCATTCCAACCGGCCTCCACCACCCTCTGAGGCAGAGAATTCCACAGACTCACCACTCTCTGTGAAACAATGTTTCCTCATCTCCGTTCCAAATGGCTTACCCCTTATTCTTAAAGTTCGGCCCCTGGTTCTGGACTCCCCCAACATTGGGAACATGTTTCCTGCCTCTAGCGTGTATAAACCCTTAATAATCTTATATGTTTCAATAAGAGGCCCTCTCATTCTTCTAAATTCCAGAGTATACAAGCCCAGCTGCTCCATTCTCTCAGCATATGACAATCCCGCCATCCCGGGAATTAACCTTGTGAACCAATGCTGCACTCCCTCAATAGCAAGAATGTCCTTCCTTAAATTAGGAGACCAAAATTGCACAGAATACTCCAGGTGTGATCTCACTAGGGCCCTGTACAACTGCAGAAGGACCTCTTTGCTCCTATACTCAACTCCTCTTGTTATGAAAGCCAACATGCCATTCGCTTTCTTCACTACCTGCTGTACCTGCATGCTTACTTTCATAGACTGATGTACAAGGATCCCCAGATCCCGTTGTACTTCCACTTTTCCCAACTTTGCACCATTTAAATAATAATCTGCCTTCCTGTTTTTTGCCACCAAAGTGGACAACCTCACATTTATCCACATTAAACTGCATCTGCCATGCATCTGCCCACTCCCCCAACCTGTCCAAGTCACCCTGCATCCTCATAGCATCCTCCTCACAGTTCACACTGCCACCCAGCTTTGTGTCATCTGCAAATTTGCTAATGTTACTGTGAATCCCTTCATCTAATTCATTGATGTATATTGTAAATAGCTGCAGTCCCAGCACCGAGCCTTGTGGTACCCCACTAGCCACTATCTCCTGGCACATTTGTTCTTCTAATTCCCGCTGACTATTTGGGGGTCTGTAGTACACCCCCAACAAGGTGATCATCCCTTTCTTGTTCCTCGGCTCCACCCATATAGCCTCACTAGATGAACTGTCCGTATTATGGTCACTGTTGCTGAAGGGGCTTTGCACAACAAGATCGCTAACTGTCTTTCCTCATTACCCAGTGTAGGATGGCCTGTCCTCTAGTCGGTTCCTCTACATAATGGTTTAAACTACCATCCCGTATACATTCAGGAAATCCTCCTCCTCAGCGCAGCTACCAATGTGGTTGGCCCAATCTATAAAGTGGCCCGATTAAAGTCACCCATGATAACTGCTGTACCTTTGCTACACACATTCCTAATTTCCTGCTTGATGCTATCCCCAGCCTCCCTACTGCTGTTTGGTGGTTAGTATACAACTCCAACAAGTGATTTCTGCCCTTGGCTATTTCACAGTTCTACCCATACAGATTCTACAGCATCCAAGCTAATGTCTCTCCTTGCAATTGCATTAATCTCCTCTTTAACCAGCAATTCCACCCCACCTCCTCTTCCTTTCTGTCTATCTTTCCTGAATATTGAATACCCCTGCGTGTTTAGCTCCCAGCCTTGGTCACCCTGGAGCCATGTCTCTGTAATCCCAGCTATATCTTATTCCTTAACTACTAACTGCGCATTCAATTCATCCACTTTATTTCCAATGCTCCTTGCATTAAGGCACAAAGCTTTTAGGTTTGTTTTTCTTATCTCCCTTCTACCTTTTGCTTCTGTCTCCTTTTATGACCCTCTGTCTCCTTGCATTGGTTCCCATCCCCCTGCCTGCCCTGTTAGTTTAAACATGACCTTTCCTACACTCTTTCCTGGTAACTGCACGTGTACACTTCCATGTTGTTGACTCTTCCACTGTTTATGGAGGGGGAGGTGGGATGAAGATGGCAAGGTAGAGAATCTTGGATTATAAGAGAAGTAAGTTTGGTCAAAAAGATAAAAAGAAAGAATATGTTAGACATAGAGTCTTACAGTGTGGGTGTAGCCCCTTTGGCCCGACTCGCCCACACCAGCCAACATGGCCCAGCTCCAGCACCACCCTCCCCCCTCCACTGGGCGTTGGGAGCCAGCAGCCGACGCCACTACTCGATCACCACCAGCGCTGGAAAATATATATATATATATACACACACACACACACATACACACACACACACACACACACACACACACACACACACACACACACACACACATACACACACACACACACACACACACACACACACACACACACACACACACACACACACACACTTCCATATCTAAGGTCAGCCATCATCCTCCTCCTGTTCCACCGTTGGTTGGATTGATCTTTGTCAGAGACCTCCCCCTCGACCTTACCGCCATGGGTGGCCCTACCAGGAGCATAGCTCCAGACGGCATCGCTCTCAGGATCTCAGGTCCACACAAGCTTCTCCACCATGACAAGGTGACAATCGACAGAGAAGTGTTGCTAGATAGGCACATGGATATGGAAGGATGGGGATATGTCAGCTGAGGAGATTAGTTGACCTTAGTGTGACATTGTGGCTGATGAGCCTGTGCTTATGATGTATGTTTCTATGTTCAATGAACAGCTCCAGTTTGAATTGTTTTGTGTGATGTGTGATGACATTTTGCCTCCATAAATGTTTTGAAGAATGCTTAGAAGAAGTTATTTGTCTGAGTTGTGTATTGTGTGATCTCCTGAGGTGCCGAGTGCACAGGTTGGAGATGAATGCAGGAAATCTGGCAGACACACTGAGATCTATTTCTGCCCTTGTCCACGTTCCCAGACATCTGAGTAAAGGGCCTGTCCCACCAGCATGCGATTGCATGCGTCTAGCGCGACCAAACGTGGTGGCTTGAGGCGTACGGCCTCGCGGGGCCGGTCCCACTTCCAACCGGAGGAGGCGCTGTCCTGAACGGCTGCCTGTCCTGCAGCTGTCCGTTTTTTTTCATTCTTTTTTATTATTTTTAGTACGTTGAGTGTGTAGTCAGGGGGCCTAATCTTTTTATGTGTGGGGGGTGGTGGGGGGGAAGGGGGAAACTACTTTTCGAGTCCTTACCTGGTCGGAGGGGTTGCCTTCCTCCGAGCAGCGACTTCGACCTGTCCTCGCGGCCTACCAGCGGGTCCTGGAGCGACGTTTCCCTGAGGGGACCTGGCCAGAACATCGGCTTTGGCGGCGGCGCAGCGCTGGAGCGCTATTGCGGAGCAGGCGATGCCTTTCCTGGGTCGCCGCGCTGGGACTCCACTATGCTTGGTACCGCCGAGGAAAACATCGTGGAGCCGCGGTTCTGCGGAGCGGCCAGCTGCGACGTTGATCTTACATCTCGCCGAGATCACCAGTGTGCGGAGCTCCGTCTGGCGTGGTCTGTTGGCTTGGAAGCCGCAGGCTCCGGTGGGAAGGTGGCCGTTCCTGGCACCCCAAGCCGCTGGGGTTTCTCCCGACGCCGGAGTACCATCACCCGGCGAGAACATCGGGCGCCGTGGCGGCGACTGTGGAGGCCTCAATAGGCCCGACTTTAGGTGGACAAGAGGATGGGGACTGGACTTTGTGCCTTCCCCCACAGTGGGAATCACTGTGGGGGGATGTTTTTGTGTTGAACTTCTTTTTGAATGCTATGTTGTATTTTTATTAGTGTGCTGCAAGGACATCAGAATTTCCCCTGAATAAGGGGATTAATAAAGTTTAATCTAATCTAATCTAATCTAACCGCGGAGATGTCTGGAGTTATGCGGGGCTGGTCCCGACATCACACTCACCAATCAGCTGGGCAGGAGGCGGGCCGACTGAATTTGGACGTCGCACGGCGTCGGGCAGTTACGTCATCACGCAACGGCATGCTGGGCGGTGACGTCATCGCGCAACGCTACGCACTAGGCGTACGCCGTCAAGACGCTGCGTACGGCCTCAATGCGGCTGCGGGTCGACAGGCCATTGTTGCGCGGAATTTTTGAACACGGTCAGTTTTTCGGAGCCCCGCTCGTTGTCGGGACCAGCCCCGCACAACTCCATACGGCTCCGGCGATCGAAGTGGGACCGGCCCCGCGAGGCCGTATGGCTCAAGCTAGGTCGCACTAGTCGCATGCAGTCGCATGCTGGTGGGACAGGCCCTTAACCCATCCTCCTTGTTCACTGGATTGTTTGGTTCTTGCTCCATGAAGCAGGAAGTCGGTGTGCTGCCTCACTTGGAAGCTTTATCATCCTATACATCAAGGAAACAATCGGAAAAGTCATCCACGATTATAATCTGAGCAACTGCTTCGTGTCCTCAGCACCTTGTTGTATAGTCATTGGAAGAAATATCATTGTAAACACTTGCCTGATGCACTAATCCTTTTCAAAGGACGTACATTGAACAATGTGTTGATGCAGCCAGGACATTATTATTAAAGGTGGTCTTGTAAAGAAGGAATGGCTAGTCTGTGATAAATGATGTTACTTCTCGCTTTAAACACTAACGCAGTGGAAGACAATGCATGGCAGGGGTATAGGTAGACTAACCTCACATTACCAGCATCTCCAACACCACTGGACACTCATGCTGATCTTTAATTATTGTACTGGGTCAGTTCATAAACCTGTAACTAACCACACCACAGGTTTGGCATAATGTCCAGTGGTTTATGGTCTCTCTCAATCATATGAGCAGGGAAGTGTTTTGGAGAGTGATACAAAATGATCCCACAACATCTGTATGAACTGATCCCACAACATCTGTATGAAATGATCCTGCAACATCTGTATGAACTGATCCTGCAACATCTGTACCAACTGAGCTGCCGTGAGCAGCTGCATTCCAACGCTCGTGTCACAGCGGCCATCCCAAGGTGGGGAATGTGCGAACATGCTGCTGGGGCCTCGTGTGGTCTCCCGATTAACCCGCTTCCTGCCAGGGCTCTCCCCTGCCTCCTGACCTCATTGCCGAGAGGCTCTGAGTAGATGGCCTTTCATTCCTGTCTTCTCATTTGCCTTTCTCCTGATTTGAAAATTCAACTCAACTGATGAGATCAGCCATGATCACATTGAATGGTGGTGCTGGCTCGAGGGGCCGAATGGCCTATTCCTGCACCTATTGTCTAACTCCATCTTGGCTGCAGGATCCTTGAATAGGGCCATTGTCTCCTGTTCCTTTAAGTGGTTTAATTTTCCCTGTGCATTACAAAAAGTTATTGTTTATGCTTTGCTGCATAGTTTTTGATTTGGGTTGGAGAACGCATATAGTTGCCAACATCTAACATTTCCGTGTCAAATATGTTGTTAGATGTTAACGTTTGGTGTTGCCTAGAGAACTGACACCAGCGGCTCGCCCACGCGTTACACAGCCGGGCCTGCTCTGTTGTGGAATGTTTTGTTTGTATATTAAGCCTTGCGTTAATGAGCTCCAGTTTCCGCATCGAGGACATTATTAGGTAGTCCTTGCGGCATTTTTCCAAATGGTAAAGCTGATAATTATTTAATGAGCTTCTGAATGTGGAGATCCCTCTGTGGGAATCTGTAAGATTGTGACACAGATAAATGAAAGGAGAATCAAACACTGGTACAGAAAATCAAGCATTGATTGGTCCCACTCATAAAGTGGCTCTGGGGATCGTGTATTAATGGATATCCTGACATTGGACAAAATAGGAATCGGTAACCAAGCAATCTACCTCTCCAGTTTACTCATTACAAACTGTATTTCCCCCAGTGTGGCCCAGTGTTGGTGAAGATGCCCAGATCAGTACAGCAGGGCACCGCTTTCACCCCATCTAGTCAGCAGAAAATCTTGCTCTCAATCCGTCAACACCTGCTGGAGCTCTCATTGTAACTCCTCTTCCCATTCCCACACCGACCTCTCTATCCACTGTCAGAGTGAGGCCACACGCAAACTGGAGGAACAGCACCTCAGCTTGCATGCGGGCAGCTTACACCCCAATGATATGAACAGTGAATTCTCAAAATGTAGGTAACCTACCAACCCCCTCCCCCTATTCCCTGTGCTCCGTCGGGATTTGCACCTATTTCTCTCCTCATCTGCTTCCACCGATATTCCTTCCACTGGCTCTGTGTTTCACACATTTTATCTTTTCATCTCTGATCTTTGTCCAACTATTTGCCAACCGCCTGTGTCCACCTATCACTCGTCAGTCTTTGTCTGTGGGACTGGTGGTGCGGGGGGGGAAGTGAGGGCTGATACAAGCACGGTGGGCAGGAGGGGTGGGCCATGGGCGGGGGAACGGGCTGAGGGAGTCCTGACACTGGCGCTGTGGGCAGGGCGGGGTGCGGCGGGGGCGGGGGGGTGAGGGGGGGAGAGAGTCCTGACACTGGCGGTGTGGGCAGGGCGGGGGGGGAGGGGGGGAGGGGGGGAGCGGGGGAGGGGGGGGAGAGAGTCCTGACACTGGCGGTGTGGGCAGGGTAGGGGAGGGGGGGAGAGAGTCCTGACACTGGCGCTGTGGGCAGGGCGGGCAGGGTAGGGGAGGGGGGAAGGGGGGGAGAGAGTCCTGACACTGGCGCTGTGGCAGGGCGGGGTGCGGTGGGGGGGGTTGGGCAGAGAGAGTCCTGACACTGGCGGTGTGGGCAGGGTAGGGGAGGGTGGGAGAGAGTCCTGACACTGGCGCTGTGGGCAGGGCGGGCAGGGCAGGGTAGGGGCGGGGGGAATGGGCGGAGAGAGTCCTGACACTGGCGGTGTGGGCAGGGCGGGCAGGGTAGGGGAGGGGCGGAGAGGGTCCTGACACTGGCGCTGTGGGCAGGGCGGGGTGCGGTGGGGGGGAGGGGGTCCTGACACTGGCGGTGTGGGCAGGGTGGGCAGGGTAGGGGCGGGGGGGAGGGGGGGAGACCACAGTGCTGCGGGAAGACGCCCTGACAGAGACAGCCGGGAAAAGAAGTGTAATTGGGAATGTGGGTGGAATTTAATTTCCCAGGCGGCATCTCTCCATGTAAAGTACCACTGAATATCTACTGAATGTGCCGGCAGCAGCAGCAGATGTGCCGCTGATTCCCACTTGTGTTTAAATGAGGAGAGCGAGTGGCACTCTGGCCCTGTCCTCCTGTCACCCACGCAGCTCCAGTTTGTGCAAGTAATAGCCTGTGAACATCAGCTGCCCCCCTCTCCCCCACTGCTCATGCCCCTCCCCACGACATTCCCCTGTGTATTGCCACCATGGCCAGCAGTCGAATAGGCCAGAGCATTGTGCTGGCTCTGTCTCAGCAGAGTGCCTGCAGTTCCCCACATATAACTCAGCTGATGCCTGTAACACCACGAGGAAACTGCCAACACATTGGTAATGTCAGGCCCAGGCCAGTGGGGCATGGAGAGACAGGCACATCTACTGGGCTTATTCATCAAGATGGTGGATGAGGGCAAGGCCATAGACCTTGTCGACATGGACGTCAGCAAGGCCTATGACAAGGTTCCGCATAGCAGGCTGCTCTGGAAGATTAGATTGCATGGGATCCAGGGAGAGATAGCCGGCTGGGTAGAGAATGGGCTTGAAGGAAGGATGTGAGGGTGAAGGTGGAAGGTTGCCTCTCAGACTGGAGGTTATTGCTGAGCCCATTGCTGTTTGTGGTGTATGTCAATGATTTGGATACATGATTAGAACGCTTGTCGATGACACTAACGTAGGTGGTATTGTAGAGAGCAAAGACGATTATCAAATATTACAGCAGGGTCTTGATCATTAGGGCCAGTGGGCTGAGGGATCTAATGTGAGGTGTTGCATTTTGGTGCACAGTTCCCTGGAAGTGGTGTCACAGGATGGTCAAGAAGGCTTCAGTAAATTGGCCTTCATTAGTTAGGATATTGAGTATAGTTGGGATGTTATGAAACTGTTGTACAATACATTGACAAGGCCACATGTGGAGTCTTGTGTAGAAAGGAACTGCAGATGCTGGTATATACAGAAGATAGACACAAAGTGCTGGAGTAACTCAGCAGGCAGGCAGCATCTGTGGAGAACATGGATAGGTGACGTTTCACAGAGTGCTGGAGTAACTCAGCGGATCAGGCAGCATCTGTGGAGAACATGGATAGGTGACGTTTCACACGGTGCTGGAGTAACTCAGTGGGTCAGGCAGCATCTGTGGAGAACATGGATAGGTGACGTTTCACACAGTGCTGGAGTAACTCAGCGGGTCAGGCAGCATCTGTGGAGAACATGGATAGGTGATGTTTCACAGAGTGCTGGAGTAACTCGGCGGGTCAGGCAGCATCTGTGGAGAACATGGATAGGTGACGTTTTGGGTCGACCCTTCTGCAGACTAAGTTACTGCTGAGTTACTCCACAATTTTGTCGTTCTTTGGTATAATCCAGCATCTGCAGTTCCTCTTTATTATATTATTCTTATGTAGGCTGGTCGCTTCATACATTCTAGGAGCAGAATTAGGCCATTCGGCCCATCAAGTCTACTCTGACATTCAATCATGGCTGTTCTAACTTTCCATCTCAACCCCATTCTCCTGCCTTCTCCCCATAACCCTGACACCCGCACTAATCACGAATCTGTCAGTCTCCGCCTTAATATCCATTGCATTGATGTCATCCACAGCGGTCTGTGGCAATGAATTCCACAGATTTTTGGGTGATCTTCTGAGGTGTAGATTTTCCGTAGATGTAATTTTGTGGCTAAAGGTATCAGGGGGTATGGAGAGAAGGCTGGTACAGGATACTGAGTTGGATGATCAGCCATGATCATATTGAATGGCGGTGCAGGCTCGAAGGGCCGAATGGCCTACCCCTGCACCTATTTTCTATGTTTCTCACTTTCGCAGATTCGTCATTTTCTGACTAATGAAATTTCTTCTCATCTCTTTTCTAAAAGGTATGTCTTTTTATTCCCAAGCTGTGCCCTCTGGTCCTAGACTCTCCCACTAGTGGTAACATCCTCTCCACATTCACTCTATCCAGGCCTTTCGCTATTCTGCACAAAATCCCCCTCATCCTTCTGAACTCCAGCGAGTACAGGTCCAGTGCCTTCAAAAGGAGGGAGCTGAGAATGAAGTCTTTTAAAATCATTTTTAAGTTGAGAAAATAAATAGATAATTCATGATTTTGGCATTATTTATCAATAGTTTTTATCAACACTTTTTGTTGGGGAGAAGTTGCTGGTATACGCACCATCCCTTGTGGATTGTTGTTGTATAAACATCTTAAGCTGATTAAAAACCTGACCTAAAAACCTAATTTAATTAACATGTTTTTTAAACTAGGAATCTTTTTGTAATCACAAATTATAAAATTTAAATAATCCTGTATCTCGTGTTATAGGTGTTTTTAAGCCATTTAATCTCCGGACGCTCTCTGAAGTGTTGGACAAGATCAGTAGCTTCATCCCCTTGTCCTTACTTGCTGTATGCTACGCACTGTGTAAACTCAGTCATCGCTTCAATTAGTTTATGCTTTAGCTTCTAGACATGGCTTTGGAGGCAGCGCAAAATTCCAGTCACGTTTTCATTTGTACCTTGAGACTGAGGAAAAGCTTGGATTCACTGTGAGCATATAATGGTCGACCACCATCGCGTGTTGTAATCATGTTGGATTATTATTTGTCCAACATTAACTTGTGTGTTGGCTAGAACCAGGGCAGTTCTGACACAGTGATGGGCAGGACTGTGGAGAGTGTTGTGGAGCAGAGGGATCTCAAAATGCTGCAGCATCGTTCCCTGAAAGTGGTGCCACAGGTAGATAAGGTGGTCAAGAACCCTCTCTGTACATTGGCCTTCATCAGTCATGGTATTGAGTATAAAAGTTGGGATGTTATAGTTGTACAAGATGTTGGTTAGGTCACATTTGTAATATTGCGTTCAGTTTTGGTCACCCTGCTGTAGGAAGGACATCATCAAGCTGGAAAGGATGCCGAGAAATTTAACGAGAATGTTGCCAGGACTTGAGGGCCTGTGGTATACAGAGAGGCTGGGCCGGTTTGGACTTTATGCCTTGAAGCACAGGAGGGTGAGGGCAATCTTCTGTCAAGCTGTATATCATGAGGGGAATAGGCTGGATACAGGAGTGGAGGAATCAAGAATCAGAGGATATGGTTTAAGGTGAAAGAGGAAAGATTTAATAGGAACCTGAGAGGTAACGTTTTCACACAGAGAGTGGTGGGTGTATGGAACAAGCTGCCAGAGGAGGTGATCGAGGTAGGTACTACAGCACCATTTGACAGATGCTTGGACATATACATGGACAGGAAAGGTTTAGAGTGACATGGGCCAGACGTGGGCTGATAGGACTAGCGTAGATGGGCATTTTGGTTGGCGTGGTTGTTGGGTCGAATGGCCTGTTTCCATGCTGTACGACTGTAACTTTCAATTACTCTATTGAACCAATATGAAGTTGTGATGGGGTCTATCATCTGAACAGGAGCATTTTATCAATATGGAAAGGCTTGGTGTTAAAATGTCATCTCCCAAAGCTGTAACTTAAGTTACACCTCAAGCTGTGACACTCGTCAACCTTTTTAGATTTGGTTAGGACTGAAATGTTTTGAAATTGTTCCACCATTACAGCGGCACTATTTAAAAATATAAAATGCAATCTGTTACGAAACGTCAGTCGTTACGGTAAAAGTATGAGGGGAAGTGAAATAGAAGCAGCTTTGGGAAAGGATGTCTGCTGTGAATAAATAAATCTCATTCCAGGTGCCTCTCTGCCACAGATTGTTCCGTGTCTGCCCTGAGCATATTTCATGTTGTATCTGGGTAAAGGAACCCTGTGTAATGACATCTCTCTACTCTTTTTCCGAGCGGTTGCAGACTTGCCTGTGTGTTTTTGTTGCATTCACATGCTTGTTGCGTTGATGTTTGTCATTGTGCCTGCTGTTATTGAATGGCTTTGTTTTGTTTTCTGCCCCCCCTCCTGTTTCTCCCATCGCAGGTCACTCTCCACCCCACGTCCTCTTTCAGCTTGGAGGGCGCGATGAGCTGGGCCCCGGCCTCCTCCAAGATGGCTGCCACTGCCATTCTGTGAGTGACTGGCGAAGAAGGTGCAACTCAGGTGGGATCATCACCTTTCCTTCCGCTCAGCTGTAGATGCAGGCAGGTGGGAGTGGTGTAGATGGGGCAGCTTGGTGGGCATGGGCAAGCTGGACTGAGGGACACTGTAACACTTGGTTCAGGCCGCATTCATACTATTGCGTGCAGTTCTGGTCAGCCCATTATAGCAAGGCTGTGGAGGCTTTGAAAAATGTGCAGCAGAGGTTTACCAGAATGATGCCTGGATTATAGGGCATCAGCTACAGGGAGAGATTGGATGGACTTGGAATGTTTTCTCTGGAATGTCGGAGGTTATGGGCTGAGCCTGATAGAAGTGTGTAAAATGATGTGAGGCAAAGATAGAGTAAATGATCAGAAGATTATTCCCAGAATGGAAATATCAAATACCAGGTATAGCTGTGAAATGGACAACGTTTAAGGCACTTGCGACACAAGTGTTTGTACAAAGTAATAAGTGAGACAAATGATATGGGCCAAACGCAAGCAGTGTGGACCAGTGTAGCTGGGACATGTTGGTCAGTGTGGACCAGTGTAGCTGGGACATGTTGGTCAATGTGGACCAGTGTAGCTGGGACATGTTGGTCAGTGTGGACCAGTGTGCTGGGACACGTTGGTCAATGTGGACTAGTGTAGCTGGGACATGTTGGTCAATGTGGACCAGTGTAGCTGGGACATGTTGGTCAATGTGGACTAGTGTAGCTGGGACATGTTGGTCAATGTGGACCAGTGTGGCTGGGACATGTTGGTCAATGTGGACTAGTGTAGCTGGGACATGTTGGTCAATGTGGACTAGTGTAGCTGGGACATGTTGGTCAATGTGGACCAGTGTAGCTGGGACATGTCGGTCAGTGTGGACTAGTGTAGCTGGGACATGTTGGTCAGTGTGGACTAGTGTAGCTGGGACATGTTGGTCAATGTGGACTAGTGTAGCTGGGACATGTTGGTCAGTGTGGACTAGTGTAGCTGGGACATGTTGGTCAGTGTGGACTAGTGTAGCTGGGACATGTTGGTCAGTGTGGACTAGTGTAGCTGGGACATGTTGGTCAGTGTAGCTGGGACATGTTGGTCAGTGTGGACCAGTGTAGCTGGGACATGTTGGTCAGTGTGGACTAGTGTAGCTGGGACATGTTGGTCAGTGTAGCTGGGACATGTTGGTCAGTGTAGCTGGGACATGTTGGTCAGTGTAGCTGGGACATGTTGGTCAGTGTAGACAAGTTGGGCACAAGGACCTGTTTCAACGCTGTATGAATTTAACCATTCCTCAGCCCACTTGCCCAACCGATCAACATCCTGCCGCCATTTTTGACAACCATCTTCGCTATCTACAACGCCATCACTTTAGTGTAATCTGCAAATTTAATCATACCTTGTACGTTCGTTCTCATCCAAATCATTAATAGAGATGACAAACAGAAATGGACCCAGCACCGAACCCTGAGACTAATCACAGGACTGGTGTCACTGCAGGACTTTAGTTAGTCTGTAGTTTGAGTGTTGCACGCAGTTCAAGCCTTCCATTACATGAAGGATGTGGACATGTTGGAAAGTGTGCAGAGAATGTTTACCAGAATGATGCCTGGATTAGAGGATGTTAGCTACAGGGAGAGAATGGACAGATGGATTATTTTCCTGTTTTCTACCTAGGATGCCACTGTCAGGGACTATGTACTTGCAACCATAGCTCTGCTCTCTCTACAACACTCTTCAGGGCCTGTAACCATAGATCCCTCTGCTCTACAACACTACCCAGGGCCCTATAATCATAGATCCCTCTGCTCTACAACACTACCCAGGGCCCTATAATCATAGATCCCTCTGCTCTACAACACTACCCAGGGCCTGTAACCATAGATCCCTCTGCTCTACAACACTACCCAGGGCCTGTAACCATAGATCCCTCTGCTCTACAATACTACCCAGGGCCCTATAATCATAGATCCCTCTGCTCCACAACACTACCCAGGGCCCTATAATCATAGATCCCTCTGCTCTACAATACTACCCAGGGCCCTGCCTGTGATGGTCCTGCCCTGATTTAAGCCAACATGGGTGTCAGATGTTATGGGGAGAAGGCAGGAGAATGGGGTTAGGAGGGAGAGATAGATCAGCCATGATTGAATGGTGGAGTAGACGTGATGGATTGAATGGCCTAATTCTACTCCTATCACCTATGACCTTATGAATGCACGTTGATGTTGGACATATAATGTTGTTAGGAGCAGAGTTTAGTCAGCAGTTATCTGCGGACAATTGCAAGCACTTCACCTGCACTCTGTGCCTCTTTGCCATTTGTGCAAGCTCAGCGATTGATTCCAGCATTTTCTAGTTTCAGTTCAGTTTAGTTTATTGTCAAGTGTACCAAGTGTGGACTGTCTGCTGTGATGAAAATTAATAACTTCAAAGTCTGAAATTTCAAAGTCTGTTTTTATCAAAAATCACATGAGCAAGAATACTCAATATTTAATTCTGTGTAAGTTTAGCAGAAGTAGGTCATTCCAACGTGTGAATTTAATCTGCTAGATAATTAGACCATGCCTCATTTGTTACTAAACTCTGTTAATACACTAAACACAGAGTGCTGGAGTAACTCAGCGGGTCAGGCAGCATCTGTGGAGAACATGGATAGGTGACGTTTCACAGAGTGCTGGAGTAACTCAGCGGGTCAGGCAGCATCTGTGGGGAACATGGATAGGTGACGTTTCACAGAGTGCTGGAATAACTCAGCGGGTCAGGCAGCATCTGTGGAGGGAATGGACAGACAATGTTTTGGGTCTGGAGACTCCATCAAATGTCATTTGTCAGTCTGAAGAAGTGTGCTGACCCAAAACGTCACTGGTCCATTCCCTCCACAGATGCTGCCCGACCTGCTGAGTTCCTCCAGCACTCTGTGTTTTGCTGCATTTTAACACGTTTTTAGACTTTTGAGCACTAGATCTGTTAATGTTCAGATTCCTGCCGTAATAGTTTTTCAGCAGATGTGTTCCAGATTTTCACCGCTCATTTGTATGAAGTACTTTTGGACTTCAGCCCTGAATACCCAGGCACTAATTGTAAGGTCATAGTCCCAACCATCAATACCATGCACTCCCCCATCTGAAGAGACATGGCTTCTCTCTTATCTTCCACATCAAATCCTTTCACAGTTCAGATGGATCATCCCTTTATTGTCTCTACTCATTGGTAAGGAGACACGAGGAGAGGTTGATGGGCCGATAAGTTGGTGGGGGGGGGGGGGGGGGGGGGGGGGGGGGGGTGGAAGGGTGGAGACAGTGACCAGGGCTGGAGGTGATGAGTGGAGAAGACAGAAGGTGTTGCTGATGAAATCTGACGAGGGTGGAAAGTGGGGGTGGAATGTAGACCCAGAGGGAGGGGTTGTGGTAGAGGAAATGGTGGGGGACAGAAAAATGTGCTGCCTGTGGTACTGAGGGGTGCGAAGAGTGTTTGAGGAGGGGTACTAAAGGTGTATGTGTGAGCAGGAGGGTGGCTGGTGGGGTGGGGAGAACTGGCTGGTTGTGGCGAGGGGGGGGGGCAGCTGGCTGGTGGGGCGAGGGGGGAAGGGCAGGGGGTTGGGGCGAGGGGTTGTGGCGAGGGAGGGGGACTGGCTGGTTGGGGTGAGTGGAGGGGGAACTGGCTGGTGAGGGGGAGGGCAGGGGGTTGGGGCAAGGGAGGAGGAACTGGCTGGTGAGGGGTTGGGGCGAGGGGTTGGGGTGAGTGGAGGGGGAACTGGTTGGTTGGGGTGAGGGGGGGGCAGGGGGTTGGGGCAAGGGAGGGGGACTGGCTGGTTGGGGTGAGGGGGGGCAGGGGGTTGGGGCGAGGGGGTTGGGACAAGGGAGGGGGAACTGGCTGGTTAGGGTGAGGGGGGGGCAGGGGGTTGGGGCAAGGGAGGGGGAACTGGCTGGTTGGGGTGAGGGGGGGGCGGAGATCTACACGCCTTCCAATTATTTATTTGATTTCATAAAAGCTCATGACAATTATTTAAGTTCATGAAAGAATTGAATGAAATTATTTTACGTGGATGTTGCCAGGGATTGAGGGTGTGAGCTACAGGGAGAGGTTGAGCAGGGGAGGTCTCTATTCCTTGCAGCGCAGGAGGATGAGGGGTGATCTTATCAAGGTGTATAATACAATGATTGGAATAGATCGGGTAGATGCACAGAGTCTCTTGCTCAGAGTAGGGGAATCGTGGACCGGAGCACATAGGTTAAGGTGAAGGGGGAAAGATTTAGGAGAATCCCGAGGGGTGCATTTTTCACACAGAGGGTGGTGGGTGTATGGAACAAGCTGCCGGAGGAGATAGTTGAGGCTGGGACTATCATAACATTTAAGAGAGCTATATGGACAGGTACATGGATAGAATAGGTTTAGAGAGTTCTAGGCCAAGTGTTGGCAGGTGAGACTAGTGTAGATGCGGTATGTTTATTGGTGTGTGCAAGTTGGGCAGAAGGGCCTGTTTCTACATTATATGACTCTATGACACTATGACCAAGGGACCATAAATATCAGACATGTGGTAATAAATCCTCTGTAGTTGGGGAAACATACAACTGGCGGCCAGGGAGTAAAGGAGGTGTTCACTTGATATTGGACGAGCCAAGGAGTCTGGGTGGACCCTCAGTGTTGGCATTGGGTCAGAAGTAGATGGGTCAGAGGAGGCTCATGTGCAACACAGATATTGGATGGATATTTGGGGTGAAAGCCTTTCTTGGTGCCGTAGATGTTCTTGAACCCGCTTCAGGATGGTGTAAGACCCATGTGTCCTTGCTGCTGGTCAGTAGCAGATTCTCCGCAGGGTCGTCCTTAATCGAGTCTAAACGTAACTTAAAAGATTGCAAACTTTAACCAAATATTAGCCAATTTGTGTCACTAAGAGAATCCATGAGACATTGATTTTACGTAAATATGGCATTGATAATTAGTCCTGATTTATAAAAAGCACAAATGCTCAGTTACTGCTCATCGGTGCAATATTAGAAAGCAGCTGAAAATGCATATTTATCTGCTTCAATATTGCTGTTCTCAGAATCCCCACATGGATGTGGAATACAGTGCTTGGAGTCTGACAACACTGTGGGCTGCTTGCCTAATGGTGGGCACTGCAGCATTTCTTCTATCAATTGAGATCAATGCTTCTATCAGCTGAGACACAAGATTCACAATTGAACTGAGGAAATGTTTAGAACATTTACATTTCATACTTAAACCGGCTCCTTGTGTGTAGAGTTCCTGTCTGACCCAGATATTTAATTGCCATTTATCTGGTTAGGTTGCCATTTATTACTGTCACATGTACCAAGGTACAGCTTAGTTTGGCAAGCTATCCAATCAGATACATAAATACAATCAAGTCACACTCGAGTACAACAGGTAGAGATGATCCAGAGTTCTCAGCATCACAGCACATCAGTTCCATACATGTACTGGCCCTTATGTTCATCCTTCCTCTTTCAAAGACCTGTCCCACCCTGGTCATTCCTTCCCCCCGCTCCCATCCGGCACATGGTACAGAAGCTTGAAAGAGCACAAACCACCAGGCTCAGGAACAGCTTCTTGATGTACTCACCTTGGGACAGTTTTGGATGCTGAGACATGCTTGCCTTCGCTGGCAGCTGAAGACGCAGGGCCTGCACTGATTCCCCAGCATTCCATCTGCTTGGTGCATTCAAGTCCAAAAGTCAAGAGTGTTTTATTGTTGCATGTACTGAAACAGAACAATGAAAATCTTACTTACAGCACCACGACAGGTCTCATAGATAACATAATAAAAAAACTAAAGTTCAATACATAAAGACCACAATATAGAACAAAACTCACCAATGCCTGAAGTCCCTCGTGCATCTCAGGCAGTTTGAGTTCAAAATTTAGTTGAGTTTATTGCCACGTGTACCGAGGTACAGTGAAAAGCTTTTGTTGCATGCTAACCAGTCAGCAGAAAGACAATACATGATTACAATTGATCCCATTCACAGCTGGCGTCCTGGTGCCATCGCAACAACCTGGAGCTCAATGCTCTAAAGACAGTGGGATTGATTGTAGACTTTAGGAGAGCTCACCCTCCCCTCACCTCACTCACCATCAACAACACCACAGTCACATCTATGGAGTCTTTTAAGTTTCTGGGAACCATCATCTCCAAGGACCTTAAATGGGGGGGCTACCATCGACTCCACAGTCAAAAAGGCACAACAGAGGATGTACTTCCTGCGTCAGCTGAGGAAACACAATCTGCCACAGGCAATAATGGTCCAATTCTACATGGCCATCATAGAGTCTATTCTCACCTTCTCCATCATGGTCTGGTTTGGCTCAGCCACCAAGCACGACACCTGGAGGCTGCAGCGAATCGTCCGATTAGCAGAGAAGGTTATTGGCTGCAACCTTCCCTCCATTGATGAACTGTACACTGCAAGGGCCAGGAAGCGAGCGGGCAAGATCATCTCTAACCCCTCTCACCCTGGCCACAAACTCTTTGAATCACTTCCCTCTGGAAGACGACTCCGGACTGTCAAAGCTGCCACAGCCAGACATAAAAACACCTTTTTTCCAAGAGTAACCAAAAATCTGTAGGCTCCTTTTGCTGTGGTATTTTATTTAATTCACATGTTTAGTCAATAATGTTTTATTATTAATGTTTAATGTTTTATGTGTCATTCCTAACTGTCACTGTATGTTACGTTGTCACTTGTGGGCGGAGCACCAAGGCAAATTCCTTGTATGTGAATACTTGGCCAATAGACTTATTCATTCTTTCATTCATTCGTTTACACGTACAGTACATATCTATTTAGTTGGAGTTGTTGAGAAGAAAATGTGGCACAAAAGTCTATTTTCACTGAATGCCCCCGTATCTAACTGAGAATGATCCCAGGAATGAGTGGGTTAACATATGATAGTTATTTGTCGGCACTGGGCCTGCACACGCTGGAGTTTAGAAGGATGAGGGGCGGACCTCATTGAAACTTACCAAATAGTGAAGTGGATCGAGTGCACATGGAGAGGATGTTTCCACTGGTGGGAAAGTCTAGGACCAGAGGCCATAGCATAGGAATAAAAGGATGTACCTTTAGAAAGGAGATGAGGAGGAATTTCTTTAGTCAGAGGGCAGTGAATCTGTGGAATTCTTTGCCACAGAAGGCTGTGGAGGCCAAGTCTATAGATATATTTAAGACAGAGATTGACAGATTGTTGATTAGTATGGGTGTCAGAGGTTATGGGGAGAAGGCAGGAGAATGGGGGTGAGAGGGAAAGATAGATCAGCCATGATTGAATGGCAGAGTAGACTTGATGGGCCGAATGAACAAATTCTGCTTCTATCTCTTATGAACATGAACTTTGTGTTTATAAAGTACTTGCTCGGCACATTTCCATGAATCTTTGCTCCTCATGCCTTATAGCTAGGCCCTTAAAGGTATTTTCACCCTGGAAGAAAGATTTGGTTTAGTTTAGACATACAGCATGGAAACAAGCCCCTCAGCTCACCGAATCCACTGTGACCAGCGATCAACCCGAAACTAGTTCTCACTAGGAACAATTTACAGAAGCCAATTAACCTACAAACCTGAACCTTTGGAATGTGGGCGGAGACTGGAGTACCCGGACAAAATCCAAGCAGTGGCGGGGAGAACGTACAAACTCCATAAAGACAGCACCCACAGTCAGCATCGTACCCAGGTCTCTGGTGCTGTAAGGCAGCAACTCTACCACTGCATAATTGTCCCACCCTAAACTGTTGTGACTGTCTAGCCTATCTATGCCTCTCCTAATTTTATACACTCCTCAACCTCCATCATTCCAGAGAAAACAATCCACTTTCATCCAACCTCTCCCTGTAGCTGAAAAATACACTTTATACTCTCTCCATACATTCAACCTCCCAAAGTGTAACACCTCACACTTGCTCTGGTTAAACTCCATCTGCCATTTCTCTGCCCATTTCCACAGCTGATCTGTATCCCACTGTATCTTCTGACAGTCTTCCTCACTATCTGCAACTCCTCCAGTTTTATGTCATGAGCAAACTTACTGACCGACCCATCTACACTTACGTCTAGATCATTTATACATGTCACAAACGGCACAGATCCCCGCAGAACTCCACTGGTCACAGACCAACCGGCAGAATCCCCCATCACAACCCTCTGTCCTCTAAGCCAGTCCCGAATCCATACGACCACGTCACTGTGAATCTCATACATCTTAAGTTTTCCCCGGGGTAAAATATTCTAAAACTGGAGACCACAGGCTTAATGTGAGAGGGAGAGATTTAAGAAAGACCTTGGGGGCAACTGTTTCACTCAGATAGTAGTCTGTATCTGGAATCCGCTGCCAGAGGAAGATATAGAAGCAATTACGACTTTTAAAATACATTTGGATGGATATATGGATAGGTTTGGAAGGATATGGGCCAAATGCATGCACATGGGATTAGGCCAATATGTCAATGTGGTCAGCATGTTGTACCACTCTATGACCATGTGCTCAACAAAATGGATTGAATGGGAAGTGTTAATGATTTATTCTGTTACATTATCTCCATCCCAGAGTGTGGTCTTTAGATTTGTTATGAAGTTATGGAGTAGATGCAAGTCCAGACTACAAATGATATCAATGCAGCTGTTACTGAACTACCTAGTATGGTCCTCGAACCAGTTGGGCCTTCTCCGCTATTTATTTATAAGGGCATGTTGATTTTCCAGCTCAATCTCCTCTCATATTCCCAGAGGAAATCCTCAGCAAACCCATGCTCTCTGGAACCAGTCTGGTCAATCTTGTCCCTGCCTTTGTACCACTTTTTAGATAAAACACCAAACCTCTACGCAGCAGTCATGCTGTAGTGTCACTGGGCCTTGTGTAATTGCAGTGAGATCTTGGCTCCTGTGCTCAAGTCCTCTAACATTATAATTCAACACTTGCCCTCCCCCTCACTTGCTAAATCTGCCTGTTGGTCTTCTAATCCCTCACATATCCAACGTAGCCCAGACGCACAGAGGACTTCCGATGCTGCAATCTGGAGCAACAACTAATCTAATGGAGGATCTTAGACTCAAGGTTCAAGACTCCTGATACAAGGCATCGACCCGAAACATCCACCAACCCCCCCCCCCATTCCCTTCGCCCCCCATAGATTCAACTCTTCAGCCCAAACCATCAACTGTCCCCCCCCATCCCCCACCCCCGCCCCCAGATGCTGCTGGACCTGCTCCACTCCATGCTGTAAAACAAAGCCATTCCCACCCCGCCCCCAGATGCTACTGGACCTGCTCCACTCCGTGTTGTAAAACAAAGTCGTTCCAACCCCCCCCCCCCACTCCAGATGCTACTGGACTTGCTCCACTCCGTGTTGTAAAACAAAGCCATTCCCCCCCCCCCCCCACCCCCAGATGCTACTGGACTTGCTCCACTCCGTGTTGTAAAACAAAGTCGTTCCCACCCCCGCCCCCAGATGCTACTGGACTTGCTCCACTCCGTGTTGTAAAACAAAGTCGTTCCAACCCCCCACCCCCCCCCCAGATGCTACTGGACCTGCTCCACTCCGTGCTGTTAAACAAAGCCCTGCTGTTCCGTTTACTGCACCCAAGTGGATGACAACATCTTTACACAATATATTGAATTTGCCGTATTCTCGCCCACTCACTCAGCTTGACGAGATCCCCTTGAAGACTCTTGACATCCTCCTCCCTGCTCACAGTCCTGTTTACTTCTGCATCATCCGCAAATGTAGGATTCAGTAGCTACGCCAACCCTAACCTGTGGTATCCCACCTATCACAAGCGACCAACTGGAGATCGATCACTCATTGATTTTTACTGTTGGGCCATTGATGATCATCGGGGTCAAACATAGAGAAGTACGTTAGTCACACGGTGAGAAGATGGGATAAAGGAGGGAATTTGTGCATGGAGACTGGGGATGTAGGTCAGTACTAAACGTGTACTTAGGACAAATGACAAGAACATGGAGGACAGTGAGATCGGCGTGGCGAATACTAATATGCCAGGGCAGTTTGAGAATGAGAAGGAAGAGAGCATTAAGGTGGATAAATCCTCAGAATTACTGGGATTTATCCCAGATTATTGAGTCAGGCAAGAGAGGAATTTGCAGGAGTATCGACAATGTGGAGAGGATGCTTCCACTAGTGGGAGAGTCAAGGACCAGAGGGCACAGCCTCAGAATTAAAGGACGTTCCTTCAGGAAGGAGATGAGGAGGAATTTCTTTAGTCAGATGGTGGCGAATCTGTGGAATAATTTGCCACAGACGACTGTGGAGGCCAAGTCATAGGGTATTTTTAAGGCAGAGATAGATAGATTCTTGATTAGTACGGGTGTCAGGGGTTATCAGTATGGCTTTGTACATGGCAAGTTGTAGTTGACTCATGATGGAGTTTTTTGAAGGTGATCGATGAAGGCAGGGCTGTGGATATTGTCTACATGGATATTAGTAAGGCATTTGATAAAGTCACCCAAGGTAGGCTGATCCAAGATTCAAGATTCAAGAGAGTTTATTGTCATGTGTCCCAGATAGGACAATTAAATTCTTGAATTCAATGAAATCCAGAAAGTTAAGATGCATGGGATTAATGGTGATGATCAATAATGTTTTGGTTGTCAACATAGATGGTTTGGTGAGTATGTTTGCAGATGGCACCAAGATTATTGAGGTTGTGGGTTTGTGAGGAAGGCTGTCAAAGTATACAGCCCGATGCAGGAAGGATGTGGAGGCTTCAGCAACGGAACAGAGAAGGTGCTACAGAGCTGCAAATATAGATTCAACAAAGTACAGGTTTGCTTGGAGACACCAGAGGCTGCAGATGCTGGAAGTGCTGAAGGAACACAATGGTTCAGGCAGCATCTGTGGAGAGAATGGACACAGGATGTTTAGGGTCAGGACCCTTCTTCAGACTGCTTGCTCACTGCCTTAATACCCGTTTTCAATTGCTGCCATTGTCCCACACTTGCATTTTGCTTCACCCCCTCACGTCAGTCTGGGAAATTAGATAAATCTCCTTGGGAACCAGACTTGGGAACAGCTTCTTCCCCTCTGTTATCAGGCTTCTGAACTGTCCTTCCATAAGCTAGGGTACTGTCCCATTCACCTCTACCCCATTGCGGACATTGGACTTTGTGTCTGGAGCTGATGCGCTACAATGCTGAGAACTATATTCTGCACTCTGTATCTTCCCCTTTGCTCTACCTGTTGGACTTGAGTTTGACTTGATTGTATTTATGTGTAGTATTATCTTCTTGTTGCGTAAGGGCACAGCCTAAAGTTGTAAGACAACTTGTTCTGATTGATTGGTTGATTGCATTCGTTGAATCAGGGTGGACCACATGAAGGTTGAAATCTCCCACCTCATAGTATTATCTGATTAGATAGCATGCTAAACAAAGATTTTCACTGTACCTTGGTACATGTAACAATAATCAACCTAAATGTAAACTGTATGGAGGTTTGGTTGGGAAACAGGCAGCAGGTTGGTCTGCATTCGCATTCCTCTTTCCTGCACAAGCTGTTGCTGTGGAGCCTTGTGATGTGGTCTCGCAACATCGAGCGGTCATGATGTTGATGACACCACGACAGCAGGTCCAGTGTCCTGTCTGTACCTGTGCTGTGGGGCCTGGGAGTGGTCTGGGCAGGTTTGACCCAGTGTCCTGTCTGTACCTGTGCTGTGGGGCCTGGGAGTGGTCTGGGAGTGGTCTGGGCAGGTTTGACCCAGTGTCCTGTTTGTACCTGTGCGGTGGGGCCTGGGGGTGGTCTGGGCAGGTTTGACCCAGTGTCCTGTCTGTACTTGTGCTGTGGGGCCTGGGGTCTGGGATTAGTCTGGGCAGGTTTGACCCAGTGTCCCTGTCTGTACCTGTGCTGTGGGGCCTGGGAGTGGTCTGGGAGTGGTCTGGGCAGGTTTGACCCAGTGTCCCTGTCTGTGTCTGTGCTGTGGGGCCTGGGGTCTGGGGGTGGTCTGGGCAGGTTTGACCCAGTGTTCTGTCTGTGTCTATGCTGTGGGGCCTGGGGTCTGGGGGTGGTCCGGGCAGATTTGACCCAGTGTCCCTGTCTGTGTCTGTGCTGTGGGGCCTGGGGTCTGGGGTCTGGGGGTGGTCTGGGCAGGTTTGACCCAGTGTCCTGTCTGTACCTGTGCTGTGGGGCCTGGGGTCTGGTCTGGGCAGGTTTGACCCAGTGTCCTGTCTGTGTCTGTGCTGTGGGTCCTGGGGTCTGATCTGGGCAGGTTTAACCCAGTGTCCTGTCTGTGTCTATGCTGTGGGGCCTGGGGTCTGGGGTCTGGTCTGGGCAGATTTGACCCAGTGTCCTGTCTGTGTCTGTGTCTGTGCTGTGGGGCCTGGGGCCTGGGGGTGGTCCGGGCAAGTTTGACCCAGTGTCCTGTCTACCTGTGCTGTGGGGCCTGGGGCCTGGGGGTGGTCTGGGCAGGTTTGACCCAGTGTCCTGTCTGTGTCTGTGCTGTGGGGCCTGGGGTCTGGGGGTGGTCCGGGCAGATTTGACCCAGTGTCCTGTCTGTGTCTGTGCTGTGGGGTCTGGGGTCTGGGAGTGGTCTGGGCAGGTTTGACCCAGTGTCCTGTCTGTACCTGTGCTGTGGGGCCTGGGGTCTGGGGGTGGTCTGGGCAGGTTTGACCCAGTGTCCTGTCTGTGTCTGTGCTGTGGGGCCTGGGGCCTGGGGGTGGTCTGGGCAGGTTTGACCCAGTGTCCTGTCTGTGTCTGTGCTGTGGGGCCTGGGGTCTGGGGGTGGTCCGGGCAGGTTTAACCCAGTGTCCCTGTCTGTGTCTGTGCTGTGGGGCCTGGGGTCTGGGGGTGGTCCGGGCAGATTTGACCCAGTGTCCTGTCTGTGTCTGTGTCTGTGCTGTGGGGCCTGGGGTCTGGTCTGGGCAGGTTTGACCCAGTGTCCTGTCTGTGTCTGTGCTGTGGGGCCTGGGGCCTGGGGGTGGTCCGGGCAGATTTGACCCAGTGTCCTGTCTGTGTCTGTGCTGTGGGGCCTGGGGTCTGGGATTAGTCTGGGCAGGTTTGACCCAGTGTCCTGTCTGTGTCTGTGCTGTGGGGCCTGGGGTCTGGGGGTGGTCCGGGCAGATTTGACCCAGTGTCCCTGTCTGTACCTGTGCTGTGGGGCCTGGGGTCTAGGATTAGTCCCACAGATATTCTCAACCTATGGTGCAGAGTGTACGCATCTGATGATAATCATCAAGTATTATGTAATGCCAGTGCTTTTCTCTATTTAACTATGAATTTGCTAAAAGTGTGCCATTACAATGATCCTTTATGATCCTTTATGACACTTTGTTTGAGAAACACTCTGGCCATGAATTGCTACTGTGTATACTGGATATAAAGAGCAGCACATACAGGAGAAGAGGTTTCAATGATGTTGTGGCTCAATGGCCTCAGAAAATGCCAAAGCTGTTCACAGCCAATGAAACACTTATGAAATGTAGTCACTGTTGTACGACAGCCAACTGCAGGCAGACATGTTCCACAGAGAGCCAAGTAATAAATGGCCAGATAATCTGTCTGACGGCTGCCCTACAAATAATGCAGTGAGCATTTTGCACCCAGCTGAAGGAGCATATGGGCCGGGGTTTGTGTGTGGGAGAGAGGATACCTAGTTGTGGCACACATCCTGTTGGATAACTGTGGTAACAGCTTGATCCATGATCTCCTGATCAACAATCAGTCTTCCTCTGTGCCAGGTGGTAGTTCCTTTACTCTACTACAATATCTTGTCAACAGCTTAACCAGGGCTGAACCTTCAAACTTTATCTGAGTTTAGAATCTCTGAGTGAAAGTTGTAAACAACTGGGTGAAGTCCCTTTAAAAGAAATGTAATATAAACTAGACTAAGTGGGACCCGTTGGGTCCCAGCATCACACAGGAGGGCTGGTCACCAACGCAATATTCACCTCTCCACCAATTCTAATTTTGCTCGCCAGTGGGGGAGTGGGGGGGGCTTTCTGTTGTGCTAGTATGGGTGATGCGGGCCGAAGGTACTGGTTTCCAGAGGGCTAGTATAGACATTGTGGGCCATATGGATTCTTGGGCTGGCAGCCAACTGCTACAACGATTTTCAAAGCCAAGCCAAAGGCAAACAATTTAGCTGCAGCCGCCCGACAACCAAAATTCATTTTGTGAACACAATTTTTAAAAAAAAAAGGTGAGGCAAACAATTGGGCAGCAGCCACCTGACAACCAAAATTCATTTTGTGAACACAAACTTTTTAAAAAGGCGAGGCAAACGACTGGGCTGCAGCCACCTGACAACCAAAATTCATTTTGTGAACACAAACGTGTTAAAAAGGCGAGGCAAACAATTGGGCTGCAGCCATCTGACAACCAAAATTCATTTTGTGAACACAAACCTTTTAAAAAGGCGAGTAGACAGTGTTATTCGCAGCTCAGAGAGCCGTGACCCTCTCGCTTCCTGGGTCTGGCAGAGACTGAGTGAGGCACTACACTTCCAAGTTGTATAGTCCCTCCCCCTGCCGCCATCGGGTGCAGCAGAGAGAATGGTGATTTAAAAAAAAACATTAATATCTCTCTGATTTTTCATCGATGGGAAAAATCCTCCGGTCCCGGAAGGGGGCGGGAGGCCCTGAGCGAGGTGGCCAAAAATGACGGCCGTTGCTGGCGGCGTTCTCTCGGAAATCGCAGCACATTGGGCCAAAAACGGTCAAGATCAGACTTTTAGTAATATTCCAAACTCCAAACCTGTTCTATTCATGTACCTGTCCAACTGTTTCTTAAATGATGGGATAGTCCCAGCCTCAACTACCTCCTCCGGCAGCTTGTTCCATACACCCACCACCCTCTGTATGAAAAGGTCTCCCCTCGGATTCCTATTAAATCTTTTACCCTTCACCTTGAACCAATGTCCTCTGGTCCTCGATTCCCCAACTCTGGGTAAAAGACACTCTGCATCTACCCAATCTATTCCTCTCATGATTTTGTACACCTCTATAGGATCTCCCCTCATCCTCCTGTGCTCCAAGGAATAGAGACCCAGCCTACTCAACCTCTCCCTATCGCTCACACCCTCTAGTCCTGGCAACATTCTCGTAAATCTTTTCTGAACCCTTTCAAGCTTGACAATATCTTTCCTATAACTGCAGACAAGAACTGCACTCAATATTCTAAATGCGGTCTCACCAATGCCTTATACAACTGCAACATGACTTCCCAACTTCTATACTCAATACTCTGACTGATGAAAGCCAAAGTGCCAAAAGCCTTTTTGACCACCTTGTCTACCTGTGACTCGACCTTCAAGGAACCATGCACCTGTACTCCTAGATCCCTCTGCTCTACAACACTACCCAGAGGCAACCATTCACTGTGTTGGTCCTGCCCTTGTTAGACGACCCAAAATGCAACACCTCACACTTCTCTGTATTAAATTCCATCAACCATTCCTCCACCCACCTGGCCAATCGATCCAGATCCTGCTGCAATCGTTCACAACCATCTTCACTATCTGCAAAACCACTCACTTTTGTATCATCAGCAAACTTGCTAATCTTGCCCTGAATGTTCTCATTATTGGTATCATCAGTGAATTTAAAACAGTTGGAACTGTGCCCGATTACATCACAATCCTAGGCAAACCACCCTGTATCCTGGTCATTACCTCACCTTCCCAGGCCAACAATGTGTCATTATGGGATCCACCCTTACTTGGTCATCTGTTGCCAACCCTGATTCCCCCACCCCCTCGACTTTCAGTCTGAAGAAGAGTCCCAACCTGAAACATCACCTATCATTGTCTCCACAGATGCTGCCTGACCCGCTGAGTTACTCCAGCACTCTGTGAAACGTCACCTATCCATGTTCTCCACAGATGCTGCCTGACCCGCTGAGTTACTCCAGCACTCTGTGAAACGTCACCTATCCATGTCCTCCACAGATGCTGCCTGACCCGCTGAGTTACTCCAGCACTCTGTGAAACGTCACCTATCCATGTTCTCCACAGATGCTGCCTGACCCGCTGAGTTACTCCAGCACTCTGTGAAACGTCACCTATCGATGTTCTCCACAGATGCTGCCTGACCCGCTGAGTTACTTCAGCTCTCTGTGAAACGTCACCTATCCATGTTCTCCACAGATGCTGCCTGACCCGCTGAGTTACTCCAGCACTCTGTGAAACGTCACCTATCGATGTTCTCCACAGATGCTGCCTGACCCGCTGAGTTACTTCAGCTCTCTGTGAAACGTCACCTATCCATGTTCCCCACAGATGCTGCCTCACCATGGTGAACCAACCTACGCTGCACTCCCTCCATAGTAATAATGTCCTTCCTCAAATTACGAGACTAAAATTGCACACAATACTCCAGGTGCGGTCTCACCGGGGCCCTGTACAACTGCAGTAGGACCTCCTTGTTCCTAAACTCAAATCCTCTCGCAATGAAGGCCAACATGCCATTAGTTTTCTTCACTGCCTGATGTACCTGCATGCTTACTTTCAGTAACTGATGTACAAGGACATCCCGGTCTTGTTGCACCTCCCCTTTTCCTAATCTGTCACCATTCAGATAATCTGCCTTCCTGTTCTTGCTCACACTGCCATCCAGCTTTGTGTCATCCACAAATTTGGAGATGTCACATTTAATTCTCTTGTCTAAATCGTTAATATATATTGTAAATAACTGGGGTCCCAGCATCGAGCTTTGCGGCACCCCACTAGTCACAGGCTGCCTTTCTGTAAAGTACCTGTTAATCCCTACTCTTTGCTTCCTGTCCGCCAACCAGTTCTCTATCCATGTCAATACCCTACCCCCAATACCATGTGCTCTAATTTTGCACACTAATCTCTTGTGTGGGACCTTATCAAAGGCTTTTTGAAAGTCCAGATACACCACATCCACTGGCTCTACCTTATCCATTCTACTTGTTACATCCTCAAAAATGTCCAGATTAGTCAAGCATGATTTCCCCTTCATAAATCCATGCTGACTTTGCCCGATCCAGTCGCTACTTTCCAAATACGCCGCTATAACATCTTTAACAATCGACTCCAGCAACTTCCCCACTACCAATGTCAGGCTAACTGGTCTATAATTCCCTGTTTTCTCTCTTCCCCCCTTTCTTAAAAAGTGGAGTTACATTGGCTACCCTCCAGTCCATGGGAACTGATCCAGAGTCGAGAGAACATTGGAAAATGATCACCAATGCATCCACGATTTCTAGGGTCACTTCCTTTAGTACTCTGGGATGTAGACCATCCCACCCTGGGGATTTTTCAGCCTTCAGTCCCAACAATCTACCTATTAACATTTCATGACTAATGTGGATTCCTTTCAGTTCCATTCTACCAGTAGATCCTCGGTCCCTGAATCTGGCCACACAGTCACGAGTGCAGGGAGCGTGTAAGGAAAATGAGAATGCATCCTTGTGGGGCACCAACGTTGAGTATTATCCTGGAGGAGGTGTTGTCACCTATTGATTGTCGTCTGTCAGTCAGATACTTGAGGATCCAGTGGCAGAAGGGGGAGTTGATTCATAGGTCCAAGGGTCTGAAGTGGATTTTGCATAGATATGCAGGGAATGGAGGGGCATGGGTGATGTGCTGACAGCTGAGAGTTGATCTTGGCATCATATTTGACACAGACATTGTGGGCTGAAGGGCCTGTTCTATGTTGTATTTCGCTCCCTTGTGTAATGGATGAATGCCTCTATGAGGACATGAGCAGTGGGAAGCTCTGCAATGCTATCAATGTCCTGGCTGTTCTGAATGTTGAACCAGCAGTAACAAAACATTCAAGGTCCTTGCCCTGATTGTGGAAGTTTTCTCTGAGTTCTGCAATGCAGCAGCCAGCAACAAAGTTCCTTACGTGGCATTTATCAATGTAGGCACCTGGAATAGTCCTGAGGCAAGTCTACTGATAGTGAAGGTAACCTTGACTTTGACAGTGGTGTGCTTCAGCTGGAGGTGTTTAGTGTTTACAGATACAGCACGGAAACAGGCCCTTCGGCCCACCGAGTCGGCCCTGACCAGCGATCACCCCGTACACTAGCACTATCCTACACACTAGGGACAATTTACAATTTACAGACATCAGATAACCTACAAACCTGTATGTCTTTAGAATTTAGAAACTGGAGCTCCCACAGAAGACAAGAACATCCACCTCACCTCATCTATTCACCTTATCAATTCCCCTCGTTATTTTACACACCTTTATAAGATCACCAATGATAGACACAAAAAGCTGGAGTAACTCAGCGGGACAGGCAGCATCTCTGGAGAAGAGGAATAGGTGACATTTCGGGTTGAGACCCTTCACCAGTCTGATGAAGGGACTTGACCCAAAACATCACCTATTCATTTTCCCCAGAGATGCTGCCTGACCCACTGAGTTACTCCAGATGTTTGTGTCTATCATCAGTGTAAACCAGCATCTGCAGTTCCTTCCAACACACCTCTATAAGATTACCCCTCTGTCTCCTGTGCTCCTTCTGACTCATGTCAATAATTCTGCTTGGCTGCATTGACTCAGCCAACATAGAAAGGAATCCAAACATATGCAGAAGAACATCTTGCAGCGTGGTGCTGATCAGAAAGGAATTGTGTTGATGGAGTGAACATCAGAGTTCAGGCACGGACTGGGTGAGGGTGGCTGTGAGGGTGGGGTTGGCACATGGGCAGGGTGTGGACATACAGCGGGCCTATCTCCTGACATCTCCCCAGGTGGAGAGAAGGGGAGTTGCTCCACGGATGGGTCACGTCAAAGTCTGAGGCGGGTGGGATTTAGCCACAAATGTCATAAAAGTTTCAAGTTCTATTTCTTTAGTAAGAAGCAACCATTGATGTACCAGAAACAAGAATGTCAGAAGGGGTTGTGCCTGCTTCCCACTTGAGGAGTGCTGCCAGATGTAGCCAGATGCTGGAAACAAGCATAGATGGAGTCAGAGTCACAGTGTTGCAACAGGCCCATCAGCCAACCTTATTCATGCCTTTCCAGTTTGCATTCTGATCTAACCCCATGTGACTGCATTTGACCAATATTCCTCCAAACTCCTCCCATCCATCATTTTCTCTAAAATGTTTTAAAGGTCATAAGGTCATAGGGGATAGTAGAATTAGGCCATTCGACCCATTAAGTCTACTCCGCCATTCAATCATGGCTGATCTATCTCTCCCGCCTAACCCCATTCTCCTGCCTTCTCCCCATAACCTCTGACAACCGTACTAATCAATAATCAAGTACGTCCTTCCACAGCTTCCTCTGGCAGCTCATTCCCGATACAATCTACCCTCTGTGATGCAGTTGCCCCCAGGCTCCCTCCAATATCTCCCCTCTCACCTTAAACCTATACCCGCTAAAACATAGAAGACTACAGCAAAGGAACGGGCCCGTTGGCCAACAAAGTAGAACAAGATGCCAAGTCCAAACCTTATCTGCCTGCACGTGAACCATATCCTTCTATTCCCTGCATATCCACATGCCTGTCCAAAAGTCTCTTAAATGCCACTATGGTACCTGCCTCTAATATTACTGACAACACGTTCCCTGCACCCATCACCCTCTGTGTAAAGATAACTCACTTCACACATCTCCTCTAAACACTCACTTTAAAGATATGCTCTTGAGTATTTGACATTTCCATCCTGGGAAAAAGGTTCTGACTGTCCAGCATATCTATGCTTCTCATAATTTTATATATTTTTCTGTCAGGCCTCCCTATAACCTCCGGCATTCCAGAGAAAACAGTCCATCTATCCAATCTCTCCATATGACTAATACCCTGTAATCCAGACACATTCTGATAAACCTCCTCTGCATCCTCTTCCAAAACCTCCACATGCTTCCTGTAATGGAGGCAACCAGAACTGCGCACAATAGTTGGGCAATGGCTTGTTTCTCTACTTCCTTGTTATTTACTAAAGGGAATAAAATGGGAAGGATGTCAGGGAGGAGGGTGGAGGTTGATGAGTGGTAGAGAGTCATCGTCATACAGCACGGAAACAGGTTCTTCAGCTCAACTTGCCCATGCGGACCACCACCACCACCACCACCACCACCACCACCACCACCACCACCACCACCACCCACCCCCACCCCCCCCCGCCCGCCTGCATGTGGCCAATATTCCTCCAAACATTTCCCATATACCCACCTGTCCAAGTGTCTTATTAAAGGTTGTTATAGTACCTGCTTCAACTACCTCCTCTGGCAGCTCATTCCATACACCCACTACCCTCTGTGTGGAAATATTAGCCCCTCGGGTTCCTATTAAATCTTTTCCCTCTCACCTTAAACCAATAGAAGCATATGTGCCAAATGCAAGCAAATGGCAATTGCTTAGATGTAGCATCTTGGTTGGAATAGATGCGTAGGGCTGAAGGGCCTGTTTGGACAATGTATGACTACGACTAGAGTTAATTTTGCCAAAGCAATAATGCCGCCCCCAGCAGCAATATCAGGATGGTCCAAAGCAGAGGGCTGCGTGTTCGAATCACGTCGGGGTCACCCATGTGGCGGCACCTGGTGGCAAGCCATGGGCACTGGAGGGAGGCGTCTCTGTGTGGGAGGCGCTAGTCACGGGGTTTTTACCTGAGTGGGTATTTAAGGCTGGGCAACGGCCTTAACCAGGGAGGAGTTGGGAGTAGTGCTGTTACAGAATAAAATACGTCTCGTTCACACAACTTGTGTTCCGCTTGGTGTTTGGCTGGACTTCTGTGAGTCTCCAGGACGTTTGGTGTCTCTACAATGTCCACCGGGTCAGAGTGGGGGTCAGGTTAGAAACATAGAAATAGAAATTAGGTGCAGGAGTAGGCCATTCGGCCCTTCGAGCTTGCACCGCCATTCAATATGATCATGGCTGATCATCCAACTCGGTATCCTGTACCTGCCTTCTCTCCATACCCCCTGATCCCTTTAGCCACAAGGGCCACATCTAACTCCCTCTTAAATATAGCCAATGAACTGGCCTCAACTACCTTCTGTGGCAGAGAATTCCAGAGATTCACCACTCTCTGTGTGAAAAATGTTTTTCTCACCTCGGTCCTAAAAGATTTCCCCCTTATTCTTAAACTGTGACCCCTTGTTCTGGACTTCCCCAACATCGGGAACAATCTTCCTGCATCTAGCCTGTCCAACCCCTTAAGAATTTTGTAAGTTTCTAAAAGATCCCCCCTCAATCTCCTAAATTCTAGCGAGTACAAGCCGAGTCTATCCAGTCTTTCTGCTTATGAAAGTCCTGACATCCCAACCTATGATGAGAGTTTGTTGGCACTGGGCCTGTACTCGCTGGTGTTTAGAAGAATGACGGGTGACCTCGTTTGAACTTACCAAATAGTGAAAGGCCTGGACAGAGTGGATGTGGAGAGGATGTTTCCACTAGTGGGAGAGTCTAGGACCAGAGGTCACAGCCACAGAATTAAAGGATGTTCCTTTAGGAAGGTGGTGAGGAGGAATTTATTTATCCAGAAGGTGGTGAATCTTTGGAATTCATTACCACAGAAGGCTGTGGAGGCCGACATTTCTTCTTAGGCCCCCTTCGGTCATGGCTGACCATGGGGGTCTCCAGGGTGCTATATGGAGACGCCTGTGTGTGACTTTGTTTAACGTGGGGAGACTGGTGCACAGACAGCCACCCCACGGTCCTTGACAGATGTGGGTCAGGATCCAGTGGCATGGAGTCCAAGACGACCGGAGACCCTTTCCCGCTGCAGCCTTCATCCGCCTTCCCAGCCGTTGTGACGCTCCACTAAGGTCAGCCATCATCCTCCGCCTGTTCCACCGTTGAGGTCTTGGTTGGATTGCTCTTTGTCAGAGACCTCCCCCTCGACCTTATCGCCATGGGTGGCCCTACCAGGAGCATAGCTCCAGACGGCATCGCTCTCAGGATCTCAGGACCACACAAGCTTCTCCACCACGACAAGGTGACAATCCACGGAGAAGAGACCAAGACAATAGATATTTTTAAGGCAGAGATAGATTATTGATTAATACGGGTGTCAGAGTTTATGGGGAGAAGGGAAGAGAATGGGGTTGAGAGGGAGAGATAAATCTGCCAAAGACCCGGAATTGATCCTGACTAAGGGGGCTGAACATACGGAGTTTGTACGTTCTCCCTGTGAGCACGTGGGTTTTCTCTGGGTACTCTGCTTTCATCCCACACTCCAAAGCCACACAGGTTTGTACATTAATTGGGTTCTGTAAATTGTCCCTAGTGTGCGGGATAGTGCTAGTCTATAGATGATCGCCGGTCGGCATGGACTCAGTGGGCCGAAGGGCCTGTTTCCACACTGTATCTCTAAAGTGCTCTCATTTCAATAACTGTGGTTGAAGGAATGTCGTGGTGATGATGGAGTTTCCCCTGTGTTTTGTCAGCGAATTGCAGTGGGATTTCCACAGATGGACCAGAGCTTCAGAATCTCAAAGAAGTGATTTTGTTTCTGAGTGTGTGGGACATGGTCTGTGATTGTAGTTGGTTGGCTAACATGTCCACTCGAGGATGGGTGGAAGCCAAGCACCCATGGGATGATCGCTGCCCAATTTCTCTCTCCTCCCATTACCTCAGCTAAAATGGAATGGTGCCCAGGTTCCTGTGGGTACAAGGCCCCTCATCATTCTCCCTCCTCTTCACTGGACCAGGGCATGGCCTTCCCAGAGCAGGGTGAGCAATCAGCTGCATTACTCAAAGTTAAAGTCAATTTTATTCATCACATACACCCAAAGGTGCAGTGAAATGAATTTGCCAGCAGCGATACACTTAAAAAGAACACACAATACACAATTGTTGGAAACGTTGCCTATTTCCTTCGCTCCATAGATGCTGCTGCACCCGCTGAGTTTCTCCAGCTTTTTTGTGTACACACAATACACAATAATCTTTTAAGGGGGAAATCTTTTAGGACCGAGATGAGAATTTTTCACACAGAGTGGTGAATCTCTGGAACTCTCTGCCACAGAAGGTAGTTGAGGCCAGTTCATTGGCTATATTTAAGAGGGAGTTAGATGTGGCCCTTGTGGCTAAAGGGATCAGGGGGTATGGAGAGAAGGCAGGTACAGGATACTGAGTTGGATGATCAGCCATGATCAAATTGAATGGCGGTGCAGGCTCGAAGGACCGAATGGCCTACTCCTGCACCTAATTTCTATGTTTCTATGTTTCTATAAGATTTAACACAAACATCCAGCACAGCATTCTTCACTGCGGTGGAAGGCAACAATGTCCAGCCAGTCCTCCTCCTTGTTCACGCAAGAAAGGTACGGCCTTCAGAGCAAAGAGCTTCTGGATTTTAAGATTATTTATAATTAAAATTAAATGAGACAAGAACTGAATGATAAATGGACTCAATAGGGATTTAAGATTTAATAGAAAATTAAGTGCCAGTTTTTTTTTGGTTTAGAGGGTAACTGAGAAACAAAATAAAAGGAAGAGAGAATAGAATGATAGTCATTGAATTATACAGCACGGAAACAGGTCATTCGGCCCAAATCAACCGTGCTCTCCGATGCTCCCCCCCCATCTAAACTGCACCCATTTTGCCCATATCCCAGAAACCTTTCCTATCCATGTTCTTACTCAAGTGTCTTTTAAATGTTGTTATGGTACCTGCAGCAACTACCTCCTCTGGCAGCTTGCTCCATAAACGCACTACCCTCTGTGTGGAAAAAAACATTTAACCATGTTTCCAGCCAGGATTGAACTGGGAACAATAGACAATAGACAATAGGTGCAGCAGTAGGCCATTCGGCCCTTTGAGCCAGCACCGCCATTCAATGTGATCATGGCTGATCATCCACAATGCCCCAAACCTTTTGTTTGCAAGGCTAACAGGATAACCACTGTACTAAAGAAACCACAACCTTTTTTTTTATAAAATATTCGTTATTAACATAAACAAGTCTGAAGTCTTTTCAATTTTTAATTGATGTAACAATATTTTTAATGACTTGATTATTTTCTATTCTTGAACATGTCTGATGTTCAGAGATACTCGGAAACGGTGCAAGACTTTCTGACAACACATGTTTTCACAAGGTCACCGGGAGGATCGACAGCCTCACTGCCACTTCCAGCTATGCCACAGTTACAGAGAGGTCAGCCCTGCCTGGACTGGAGGTGGAACGAGGTGACCACTGACTGTGGGTCGTCCATTACCATCTGCCTCTGCTTTCAGGACCACCACCTTCAGAAGTCCATAAGTGATAAGAGTAGAATTAGGCCATTCAGCCCATCGAGTCTACTCCACTATTCAATCATCGCTGATCTATCTTTCCCTCTCAACCTCATTCTCCTGCCTTCTCCCTGTAACCCCTGACACCCTGTACTAATCAAGAATCTGTCAATCTTCGCCTTAAAATACCCAATGACTTGGCCTTCTGTGGCAATGAATTCCACAGATTCACCACACTCTGACTAAAGAAATTTCTCCTCATCTCCTTTCTAAAGGTACATCCTTTAATTCTGAAGGTATGCCCTCTAGTCCTAGACTCTCCCACTGATGGAAACATCCTCTCCACATCCACTCTATCCCGGCCTTTCACTATTGGGTAAGTTTCAATGAGGTGCCCCCTCATCCTTCTAAACTCCAGCATGTACAGGCCCAGTGCTGTCAAATGCTCATCATATATTAACCCAATCATTCCTGGGATCATTCTCATAATCCTCCTCTGGACCCTCTTCAGCTCATCCTTCCTCAGATATGGGGCCCAAAACTGCTCACAATACTCCAAATGCGGTCTGACCAATGTCTTCTAAAGCCCCAGCATTAAATCCCTGTTTTTATATTCCAGTCCGCTCAAAATAAATGCTAGCATTGCATTTGTCTTCCTTACGACCGTTTCAACTTTCAAATGAACCTTGTTGGGAATCCTGCACCAACACCCCTGAATCCCTTTGTATTCCGATTTCTGAATTCTCTCCCCATTTAGAAAATAGTCTAGGCCTTTATTTGTAGCAGCAAATGTACTACTGTTCATGAGTTCTGTGTCATGACTCATCATCTGGCTTCATGAGGCTGGCGTTAGGGTTTGGGTTGTCATTCGCATGTGTTCAAAATAACGTCATTGAATCCAGATTGACTTTTTGCTCCTTGTTCTGGGTTTGCTCATCACGTCGATCGTGTATTGTCTACGGTAGTTCATTGTGAGACGGTGGGGGCAAGGCATCTTCAAGAGGCTCCACAACCCCCCTCACAGCTGCAACTACCTTACTGCCACATCCCTGCGTGCAGTCAAAGTCCCATGTTGTATATAATTCAGAAAACAAAGCTTTCTGACTCAGCCTGAAGTACCGGCGTGTAGGAACAGTAGTTACACTGAGGCAGTACAAGAGTTGCCACCTTTCCAACCGTTACCCTCCAAGTTCTGATTTGTTGCCATTAATTTGGCCATTAAGGTCTATGTGTTAGGGTACACAAAATTGCTGGGGAAACTCAGCGGGTGCAGCAGCATCTATGGAGCGAAGGAAATAGGCGACGTTTCGGGCCGAAACCCTTCTTCAGTCCCCAGCAATTTTGTGTACCTTCGATATTCCAGCATCTGCAGTTCCCTTTTGAACACAAGGTCTATGTGTTGGCGGGGACACTGGGTCGGTGTTGCGAGGGTCCGCTTGGCCAGATGATGCTGTCCTCCACGTCCACCCCATGCCACTGCAGGCCGTGTCTGATCCACTGTGGGGTCTTTGCTATCCCCCGATTCCCCCGGCTGCTACAGGGCCTCTTGCGGGGCCCGATACATGCGATCACCAGGCTGCTACAGGGCCTCCAGCAGGGTCTGATACATGAGATTCCCAGGCTGCTGAAGTGCCTCTAGTGGCCCACTCCATAAACACCTCAACCATGCCGTGAAGAGGCTCCAACAGTTCTACTGGGAAGTGAGTTCAGGGTTAGATCCAGCACGGATGAATGACCAAGATAGTGTGTGACAGTGGGGAATGTACATAGAAACATAGAAACATAGAAATTAGGTGCAGGAGTAGGCCATTCGGCCCTTCGAGCCTGCACCGCCATTCAATATGATCATGGCTGATCATCCAACTCAGTATCCCGTACCTGCCTTCTCTCCATACCCCCTGATCCCTTTAGCCACAAGGGCCACATCTAACTCCTTCTTAAATATAGCCAATGAACTGGCCTCGACTACCCTCTGTGGCAGAGAGTTCCAGAGATTCACCACTCTCTGTGTGAAAAAAGTTCTTCTCATCTCGGTTTTAAAGGATTTCCCCCTTATCCTTAAGCTGTGACCCCTTGTCCTGGACTTCCCCAACATCGGGAGCAATCTTCCTGCATCTGGCCTGTCCAACCCCTTAAGAATTTTATACGTTTCTATAAGATCCCCTCTCAATCTCCTAAATTCGAGAGAGTATAAACCAAGTCTATCCAGTCTTTTTTCATAAGACAGTCCTGACATCCCAGGAATCAGTCTGGTGAACCTTCTCTGCACTCCCTCTATGGCAATAATGTCCTTCCTCAGATTTGGAGACCAAAACTGTACGCAATACTCCAGGTGTGGTCTCACCAAGACCCTGTACAACTGCAGTAGAACCTCCCTGCTCCTATACTCAAATCCTATTGCTATGAAAGCTAACATACCATTCGCTTTCTTCACTGCCTGCTGCACCTGCATGCCTACTTTCAATGACTGGTGTACCATGACACCCAGGTCTCGCTGCATCTCCCCTTTTCCTAGTCGGCCACCATTTAGATAATAGTCTGCTTTCCTGTTTTTGCCACCAAAATGGATAACCTCACATTTATCCACATTATACTGCATCTGCCAAACATTTGCCCACTCACCCAGTCTATCCAAGTCACCTTGCAGTCTCCTAGCATCCTCCTCACAGCTAACACTGCCCCCCAGCTTAGTGTCATCCGCAAACTTGGAGATATTGCCTTCAATTCCCTCATCCAGATCATTAATATATATTGTAAATAGCTGGGGTCCCAGCACTGAGCCTTGCTCAGGTGGTGGTGTTTCAGGATCATGAGTTTGGACGGTACTAACAGAACTAGGAGGAGCAGTGCTGGAGAACTGTAGGTTGATTAATACCCCCCCCCTGGTTAGAGACCAAACCCATGGTGTTGTAGAGGGAAAAGCGGCAAAGACCATGATTCAGGAGAGAATTGCCAAGTGGACAGTACTCATTAAACAAGTGGCAAGGTGGATGTGTTTGAAGTGTTAGGCTTAGTATTGCATAAAGGAGATTGCAGTTACTGCATTTAATGTGAAGTTTGTGGACTTGCAATGGGAACTCAACAGAGCACCACGCAAAACACATTTGTAAGTGGGAAGCAAAGGGATTAAAGAGATCACAGCCGCCTGGTGCAAGTTTGGCTCTGGGACAGAAGCAGAGAGTGAAGATTGAAGCAATTATCCAGCAATGTTTTCCAGGGCTTGGTCTTAGCACTGCAGCTTGTGGAATATAATAATGACCTGTGGGGAGTGAAGCCAAATTTCAAAGGACACATAAGGCGCAGAATTACAGTTAGTAACGAGGAGATTAGAAACAGATCTGATCACCACCCTGACTGGCAAAGTGGCCTAACAAATGGAGATGCAATGTGATGCAAAGAGATATTCAATGCTGCATTATCATAGGAAGTACAAGACAAGACAATAGAAACTAATGGTTCAATATTAACGTGCTTGCAGGAACAGTAATGTTTGAAGGTTCACTTATACATATAATTAAACGTGACAGATTTAAAAACAACAACCCATTTCTTTGGCCTTGTATATGCAGGCATAAAGTACAAAACACTGAAATCATACCAGCCCTCTCCGAGACCCTTATTCCCCACGTTCCTCACTGCGATGGGAGACAAAAAAGTCCAATCTACTCCCGCCATCGGGGATGTGGAACCATCCGTCAGGGCGATCGAAGCTCCTGCGGCTTGGAGTTCCCGAAGTCGGTCTCTGACCAGAGACCGCGAGCTCCGTGATGTTAAGTCCGCAAGCACCCACGGTCGATCCCTAGCAGAGGGACCCCGAGCTCTATGATGTTTATGTACCATAGGCTCCCTGCGGTGGAGCTCTCAAAAGTCGTTCTCCAGCAAAGGCCGACAACTCCTCGATGTTAGGCCGCAGTGCGGACGGAGATACGATACGGAAAAAAATTGCAAAAATCTCCGGCGAGGTAAGACATTAGAAAAAGTTTCCCCTAACCCCTCGCTCTCCCCCACCCCCACCCCCTACATAAAAAGCTAAAGGACACTAAAAACATACATTTCACACATACTATTAAAACACAACAGACAGACTGTTGGCAAGGCAGCCATTGCTGGCGCCACATGGTGGAGGTGACCTTCCACTATTCCAGGTGTTCAGTCAGAGTTGCCTAATACATTAACTTTTAATGACACCATCTGTAATGAGTGAACTTCATCACAGGCCTGTACTGTCTGTCATGAGTTTGAGCATTAAGAGTCCAAAGGCATTTAGAGGTGATTATTAGCAAAGTGTGGAGATATATTAGGTACAATGTAATTTCTCACAAACATCTATTCAACTGCAAGGTCAATGTGTTTAAGAAGGAACTGCAGATGCTAGAGAATCGAAGGTAGACAAAAGTGCTGGAGAAACTCAGCGGGTGGAGCGAAGGAAATAGGCAACGTTTTGGGCCTGCACCCGCTGAGTTTCTCCAGCACTTTTGTCTACCTGCAAGGTCACTATATAGTTTATCAGAGTTTCAGTTTTAATCTGATTCAACAGTGGTGACATTCACAGCTTTAATAGGAAAATAAAAAAATCTATAAACTTTGGAAATCTGATTTGAAGGAGCGAATGCTGGAAATAATCGAGAGCACAGGTGGAGGCCAGAGATCTTTCACCAGAATGGATGTGTGGAGAGGCCAATGCCTGTCAGAGGGCAGAGGGCAAGGTGCCAGCCCTGTTACACCTCCGTTCCACATCCTAAAGATTCATTGTCCAAATAAGTCCATCACTCCCACCCTCTTCAAAATCACTGAACACACCACAAATTGGAGGAGCAGCACCTCATATTTCGCTTGGGCAGTTTACACTCCAGCGGTATGAACATTGACTTCTCCAATTTCAGGTAGTCCCTGCTTTCTCCCTCCTTCCCCTCCCCTTCCCAGCTCTCCCACAGCCCACTGTCTCCGCCTCTTCCTTTCTTCTTCCCGCCCCTCCCCACCCCCACATCAGTCTGAAGAATCCAAAACGTCACCTATTCCTTCGCTCCATAGATGCTGCCTCACCCGCTGAGTTTCTCCAGCATTTATGTCTACCTTTGATTTTTCCAGCATCTGCAGTTCTTTCTTAAACACACTCACAATATGAATGTTTGTTTTCACAGAGTAGTCGGGCCCTGGAACGCATCAGGAGGCTTTTAGATCGGCAGTGCAGGGATTAGAGGGACATGGATCATGTACAGGCAGATGAGACCATGTTTGACACGGGCATTGTGGGGGAAGGGCTCATTTCAGTGCCCCACTCTTCCATCTGTTATGTATTACCACTGTATCCTTCTTTCCTGTCTATTTAATTTCTGTCATAATGTCTCATAAACATTTTTTTTAAATTCCCTTCAGATCCTTTTGAAAAAGTCTTCCTCTAACCTTGAATCTCTGTCTCCTTGTCTTAGATATCCTTACCACGACAACGATTCTAACGATCTGTGCCTTGCGTGATTTTATATTCTGTCATTGTCACCCCTCAGCCTCCTTTGTCCCAGCCTATCAATCTCTTCCCATGCCTATAGACCGCCAACCCAGGCAATATCCCGGTGAATTCCACTGTACAATCAGATCCTTCCTGTAGTGTGCTGATCAAAACTGAACATGACACTCCTAGTTAACTTGTGCTTTGCAAAGTTGCAATACACACCCCAACTTTAATCCCTTGTGCACTAACTTATGAAGTTATGCCTTATGATCCATAAGGCATATGATCCACCCCATTGACTCTTGTTGGTGCTTTCAGCAACGATAGATTTGGATGCGCGATCTCCATTGATCCGTGTTCCTCCGCTTCCTGCCACTTACCACATGGGTGCTGACCCTATTTATATTCCCAAAATGCTCCAGCTCACACCTGCCAGGATTAAATACCACCTGAGAATGCGTTGCCCAAATCTGCATCTGATCTTTATTCTGCTGTAGCTTTAGGTTATTCACAATACTTACCAAGGGACGGTAGACACAGAGTGCTGGAGTAACTCAGCGGGTCAGGCAGCATCTGTGGAGAACATGGATAGGTGACGTTTCACAGAGTGCTGGAGTAACTCAGCGGGTCAGGCAGCATCTGTGGAGAACATGGATAGGTGACGTTTCACAGAGTGCTGGAGTAACTCAGCGGGTCAGGCAGCATCTGTGGAGAACATGGATAGGTGACGTTTCACAGAGTGCTGGAGTAACTCAGCGGGTCAGGCAGCATCTGTGGAGAACATGGATAGGTGACGTTTTGGGTCGGCACCCTTCTTGATTGTACTGATCGTAGTGAGGGTGAGACAAGGCCTGGCAAATGATCGCTGGATAACATGATTGGAGAGCAGCAGGAATTTGCACACGTTTGGCCCATATCCCTTTAAATCTTTCCTATCCGTGTACTTGTCCAAATGTCTTTTAAATGCCTTTTTGTACCTGCCTCAACTACCTCCTCTGGCAGCTCATTCCTATTAAATCTTGTGTGTGTGTGTGTGTGTGTGTGTGTGTGTGTGTGTGTGTGTGTGTGTGTGTGTGTGTGTGTGTGTGTGTGTGTGTGTGTGTGTGTGTGTGTGTGTGTGTGTGTGTGTGTGTGTGTGTGTGTGTGTGTGTGTGTGTGGTGTTTTACACAGAATGGTGGATATCTACAATCTGCTCCAGACGAGGTGGTGGAATGAGGCACGATTCGCGTGCTGGGGCTGATTCTGTGTGAGCATGTAGACAGGCAATTAAATCGGTAAGGCACGGAGGATCTGGCCCTAACAGGGTTGGCCTGAATGTGGCAGCCGTCTCTAATTTGGCACCGTCAATACAAACTGGGCTGTGTGCACCGCTTCACTACCTGAAGTCAATCACTATTTCCTATGCCTTGCTGAACAACAAACTTTCACATCTTAGGGTTAAAATGTGCAAAATAAGAGTATCCCATCAACACACGTCCCACCTGCCTACATTTGGCCCATATCCCTCTAAACCTATCCTATACATGTACCTGTCCAAAAGTTTCTGAAACATTGCGATACTACCTCCTCCAGCAGCTTGGTTCATACACCCACCTTTGTGAAAAAGCTACCTCTCACGTTCCTATTCAATATTTCCCCCTTCACCTTAAACCTATGTCCCCTGGTTCTCGATTCCTGTACTCTGGGCTAGAAACTCTGTGTGTCTACCTGATCTATTCCTCTGTGATCAGATTCTATAAGCATCCAATTCTTGAAAAGAGCATTATGACAAAGTGTGCAAGAATTAAAGTGTACATGGAAGATGATGATTACAATTACATTGTCCACAGTGTACGGATACAGGATAATGGCAATAACATTTAGCGCAAGATATAGTCCAGTAAAGTCCGGTTAAAGATAGTTCGGAGGGCTTATGGTCGCTCCGGGCCGCTGTCTAGTTGGTGGTAGTATGATTCAGTTGCCTGATAAAAGCTGGGAAGAAACTGTCCCTGACTCTGGAGGTGTGCGTTTTCACCCTTCAGTACCTCTTACCTAAGGGGGGAGAGGAGAAGAGGGAGTGACTGTGGTGAGACTGGTCCTTGATTAAGCTAATAGCCTTGCCAAGGTTTAAATGGAGGTTGGTTTGTGTGATGGCCTGGGCTATGTCTACAATTTGCTGCAATTTCTTGCGGTCTTGGATTGAGCTGTTTCCAAACCCTGCTGTGATGCATCCGGATAAAATACTTTCTACAGCGCATCTGTAGATGGGGCATCTTGGTCAGTATGGGCAAGTTGGGATGAAGCTTTATAACTCTATGTAGGTAAAATGAGGTTTTATGAAAGGAAGGTAGACAAGAATGCTGGAGAAACTCAGCGGGCGAGGCAGCATCTATGGGGCGAAGGAAATAGGTGACGTTTCGGGTCGAGACCCTTCTTCAGACCCTGCTGCCACACCCGCTAAGTTCCTCCAGCATTTTTGTCCATCTTCGATTTTTCAGCATCTGCAGTTCCTTCTTAAACTTTTATGAAAGGAATATCTGTGGCAGAATAGATCCAATACACATTCTGTAAAGTCCAAATGCAATTAAATCACCATTTGTGTCGACCAGTGAAAGGAAAAGGTAGTAAAAAGCTGTGTAGTGAAATGGAATTTGAACACTTCTGATAAATAATAACAGAACGTGGTTTCCACAGTTGCATGCAGTGCATTTTGCTCATTGCCAACCTGAAAGACTGAAGGACTAATGGGTGATTCTTCTCTCTCTTTGTTGCAGAATCACAGTGTACCTTGTGTGGTGAACCAGAAGGTAGGTGGCCGCTTCTCTTCCCTCTGGGGGTAATGGCCGTCTTTTGTCAGAAACTGGAATGTTTTATCAATTGTCAGGTTGTGATGGGGTCAAAAAACAGGTGACTTTATTCCCCACCTTTGAGCCCATCCATATTAAATGTAAACTACATCAAGAGTATCCTCCCAATGACGTCCGTCCATGTGAACGTTTCAGTACAGGTGACAGAGGATGTGTTGGGCAAGGAGACCAATGTTGTGTGTTCACTGACAAACGTTTCTTGATGCCTGTGGGAGTTATTTCTGAAAATGGAATGATATTTTGGGGAATAGAAATGAATGATACTTTATGCATTTTAATTTATTCTTGATGTATAATTGGAAACCATTTAATCATTGCAACTTAATAAAGCTCTGATTAAATTAGACATTAATTCATGGTATTATATCTTGAGTGATTTGTGACAGGTGAATTGCTTGAGCTGAGGGTTTGTACTTATTTTGGTGGGGCTCCATTATCCATTTTAAGAAAAGAACACTCGGGTGTGTAATATGACTTCCTATAGTCCTTTCTGAACTGAATATGTCAGCATTTGTTTAACTATTGCAGAGTCTCCTTTATATGCCATTATCAAAAAAAGCAAAGGGCACTTGTTGGTGGGATTTGTGTGGTGGGATGATCATTAACCACTGTTAGCATCAGCGGAGTGTGGTCATTCACCACTGCTGGCATCAGTAGAGTCTGTGGTCATTCACCACTGCTGGCATCAGTGGAGTCTGTGGTCATTCACCACTGCTGGCATCAGTAGAGTCTGTGATAATTCACCACTCCCAGCATCAGTAGAGTCTGTGGTCATTCACCACTGCTGGCATCAGTGGAGTCTGTGTTCATTCACCACTGCTGGGATCAGTAGAGTCTGTGATAATTCACCACTGCTAGCATCAGTGGAATCTGTGATAATTCACCACTCCCAGCATCAGTGGTCTGTGGTCATTCACCACTGCTGGGACCAGTAGAGTCTGTGGTCATTCACCACTGCTGGCATCAGTGGTCTGTGGTCATTCACCACTGCTAGCATCAGTGGAGTCTGTGGTCATTCACCACTGCTGGCATCAGTAGAGTCTGTGGTCATTCACCACTGCTGGCATCAGTGGAGTTTGGGCCTTGTTTATGTCCAGTGTATTTTGTGGATTAGCAGATGGATTTTTGTAACGTGACGATTGTTTCACTAATTATAACCTCTCATCTGCGTAAGATTGTCGTCCCCTTCATTACCCGTGTTGTCCACCCTGATGGACACTTCATTCACTGCAACGTTATAAGGTCATAAGGTCAAGTGATAGGAGTACAATTAGGCCATTCGGCCCATCGAGTCTACTCCACCATTCAATCATGGCTGATCTATCTCTCCCTTCTAACCCCCATTCTCCTGCCTTCTCCCCATAACCCCTGACACCCGCACTAATCAAGAATCTGTCTAACTCTCCCTTTAAAATATCCACTAACTTGGCCTCCACAGCCTTCTGTGGCAAAGAATTCCACAGATTCACCACCCTCTGACAAAAATGTTCTCCTCATCTCCTTTCTGAAACGTTGCTACTCAGCTCACCCAGAACTCCATCACACAAATGCTATCACTTTCTCACGCCTGATCTCACAAACTTCCACATGTTCCCCTCTCCTCTTGTACAAGGTCCCCATTGTCCATTGCAGATTGTCAGCTTGTGGCTGTGGAGCAGTTTAGGGAGCAGGCCAAGTCTAGTGCCTGCTACTCACTGGTCACAAACAACAATATTCTACTGTCCTTCAATTGTCCATTAAACTGTTGATTTGGATTCAACGTTTATTATGTCTTTTGAATCAAACTCTTCATTTCTAAACAGTTTCGTCTCTTTCTGATGACTTCAAGTAAATAACCAGTTTGAAGTAAAACACTAATTAGTATTTTAGCTAAATGACTGGAGCAAAGTAGTCTGAACATATCCCACGATAGAAAGACAAATCATGATCTACCAGCTACAGAAAGTAGTGGTGAAGATGTGTTGGGAATGTTTGTCCAGTTCCTTCCCTTGGGTAGGTAGTGGTGCAAGTGTATATCTGAGGCTATTCAGCATAGAAACCTATCCCAATGCCTTACACGGAGACAGGAGTCGATGAATATTGTGTGGTGCTCTCTTCAACCAGAGTCCAAGATGTGAACATCCCGCCCGGATTGAGCACTGAGCCGCGAGGGATTGACAAAGACACCGATCTTGTAACACCTTCTGATTTGTGACTTTGACCTTCTCAGTGTGTAAGTGGAGGACATAATGACGTATCCTTCATGGAGGCAGTGAGGGGCTGGAGATGGGAGTCATGAAGAGAGCGCTGAATCTTGCATCTGCGCTGAAGCTAAGCAATCAGTGTTGCCCAGGCGGTGCTTGTTGACCAGGTGGTGGCTGAGACCAAAGTGAATGTCCCAGTGTACAGGGTAGAAGTGGAGAGTCAATGCTGGAAGTGGCTGCTCGGTGGTGAAGTAGATGCAAGAGGAGCCAGGCAGGAGCAGTGTGAGGATTGGATGGAGACATTGTCCACACACCAGCTGCAGAATCCAAGGAGCAACTGTTCAGTTTCATCGCAACAATTGCAGCCTTCTCCCTTCAAGCCAGCACCGTCATTCAATGTGATCATGGCTGATCATCCACAATCAGTACCCCCTTCCTGCCTTCGCCCCATATCCCTTGAATCCGCTAGCCCAGACAGCCCTATCTAACTCTCTTTTGAATGCATCCAGTGAATCGGCCTCCACTGCCGTCTGTGGCAGAGAATTCCACAAATTCATAACTCTGTGTGAAAAAGTTTTTCCTCATCTCTGTTCTAAATGGCCTACCCCTTAGTCTTAAACTGTGGCCCCTGGTTCTGGACTCCTAATGGACCTGTCACCCACCACACCGCCCTACCCCAACCCCACCCCACATCGTCCTACCCCAGCCCCACCCCCACCCCCACCCCCACCCCCACCCCCACACACACACACTGTCAATGCCACTCCTCCCCTCCTCACACACACACACACACACACACACACACACACACACACACACACACACACACACACACACACACACACACACACACACACACACACACACACACACACACACACACACACATCTTCAACACTTCCCCATACCTCCTTCCCGCTCCTGCTGTTTGCTCGATTGTCAGCACTCCATGAAACCCATGAGGTAATTGTCAGGGCTAAAAGTGCACCACTAAGGCTGATGGTGTTAAAAATAGAGAAGCACTCAGATCTGATAAACAGCCTCAGTGTTAGTCATAGCTTTATTAAACACAAGGAGGCATTTCATTTTTAAATCCTTGTTAATGTTTGCTGTGTGGGAGATTCCCTCTGTACCAGGTCTGCAAATGTGGCTGCCTTTATGTGGACTGTGTTTCCACTCTGCTTTACTCAGTGCCCCATGGCTAATATGGTTTGCTTGCATTGCAGTTACAGCAGGTACAGCAGGCAGTGAATAAAGCGAATGGCATGTTGGCCTTTATAACAAGAAGAGTTAAGTAAAGGAGCAAAGAGGTCCTTCTGGAGTTGTACAGGGCCCTAGTGAGACCACACCTGGAGTATTGTGTGCAGTTTTGATCTCCAAATTTGAGGAAGGCATTCTTGCTATTGAGGGAGTGCAGCATAGGTTCACCAGATTAATTCCCGGGATGGCAGGACTGTCATATGTTGATAGAATGGAGCGGCTGGGCTTGTACACTATGGTGTTTAGAAGGATGAGAGGGTATCTTATTGAAACATATAAGATTATTAAGGGTTTGGACACGCTAGAAGCAGGAAACATGTTCCCGATGTTGGGGGAGTCCAGAATCTGGGGCCACAGTTTAAGAATAAGGGGCAGGCCATTTAGAACGGAGATGAGGAAGAACTTTTTCACGCAGAGGGTTGTGAATCTGTGGTAATTTCTGCCTCAGAGGGCAGTGGAGGCCGATTCAAGTTCAGTCAAGAGAGTTTATTGTCATGTGTCCCAGATAGGACAATGAAATTCTTGCTTGCTGCAGCACAACACAATATTGTAAGCATAAATACAGAACAGTTCAGTTCCATATACACACAAATAAGCAGATAAAGTACAATAGGCTGTTACAGTTCAGAGTCTGTATGGTGGTGAGTTTAATAGCCTGATGGCTGTGGGGAAGTAGCTGTTCCTGAACCTGGATGTACCAGATTTCAGGCTCCTGTACCTTCAACCCGATGGTAGCAGAGAGATGAGTGCGTGGCCAGGATGGTGTGGGTCCTTGATGATGCTGGCAGCCTTTTTGAGGCAGCGACTGCGATAGATCCCTTCGACGGTGAGGAGGTCAGAGCCGATGATGGACTGGGCAGTGGTCACAACTTTTTGCAGTCTTTTCCGCTCCTGGACGCTCAAGTTGCCGAACCAAGCCACGATGCAACCATTCAGCATGCTCTCTACTGTGCACCTGTAGAAGTTCGAGAGAGTCCTCCTTGACAAACCGACTCTCCGTAATCTTCTCAGGAAGTAGAGGCGTTGATGTGCCTTCTTTATGATTGCATCAGCCTGCTGGGCCCAGGAAAGATCTTCGGAAATGTGCACGCCCAGGAATTTGCAGTTCTTGACCCTTTCCACCATATAAACGGGATTGTTGGTCCCTATCCTACCCCTTCCAAAGTCCACAATCAGTTCCTTGGTTTTGCTGGTGTTGAGAGCCAGGTTATTGTGCTGGCACCATTTGGTCAATCGGTCGATCTCACTTCAATACTCTGACTCGTCCCCATCAGTGATACGTCCCACAACAGTGGCGTCATCGGCGAACTTGATGATGAAGTTCGTACTATGACCGGCTACGCAGTCATGAGTATAGAGTGAGTACAGCTGGGAGCTGAGCACGCAGCCTTGAGGTGCTCCCGTGCTGATTGTTATCGAGGCTGACACATTTCCACCAATACGAACAGACTGTGGTCTGTGGATGAGGAAGTCGAGGATCCAGTTGCAGAGGGATGCACAGAGACCCAGTTCTGCGAGTTTGGTATCCAGCTTGGAGGTGATGATTATATTAAATGCCGAGCTGTAATCAATGAATAACAGCCTGACATATGAGTTTTTGTAGTCCAAGTGGTCCAGTGCGGAGTGGAGGGCCAGCGAGATCGCATCCACCGTTGATCTGTTGTGGCGGTACGCGAACTGCAGTGGGTCCAGGTTTTTGTCGAGGTAGGAGTTGATTTGCTCCATGATCAACCTCTCAAAGCACTTCATCACCACAGACGTTAGTGCCACTGGTCGATAGTCATTGAGGCACGTCACCTTGCTCTGCTTGGGAACTGGTATAATTGATGCCCTTTTAAAGCAGGTGGGGACCTCGGAAGTGAGGGGTTGAAAATGTCCGTAAAAACTCCAGCCAATGGTCCACACAGGTTTTTAAAACACGACCGGGTATACCATCAGGTCCAGGCGCTTTCCGAGGGTTCACCCCCTTGAAGGATCTTCTGACGTCGGCCTCTGTGACTGTGACTGAAATACCGTCACGGCAAATGGTGTCTCTGGAAGGCACATCAGTGTTCTCTCTATCAAAGGGAGTGATGTTTCGCAGGAAGGAGGTGATGGCATTCAAGCCCCGCCACAGCTGCCGAACATCCGTTTAATCCTCCAGCTTGGAGCAGAAGTCCCTTTTGGCCTTTTTGATGGCCTTACCAAGGTCGTATCTGGATTTCTTGTAGACCTCTGTATCTCCAGACCTGAATGCCTGGGATCTTGCCTTCAGAAGAGTGCGGATCTCATGGTTCATCCAAGGCTTCTGGTTAGGAAACGCTCGGAAGGTTTTTGTTGGGATGCAGTCCTCCACACATATCTTTATGAAGTCTGTAACGATTGTGGCGTATTTGTTCTGGTCCGAGCAAGGGTCCCATCTCTTGAGCATGTGGAGGACTACTCATTTTAGTTAGTTTAGTTCATGTTTAGATTAGTATAGTTGACATTATATATAGTTTATTGTCACGTGTACCGAGGTACAGTGAAAAGCTTTCATTGAGTGCTATCCAATCAGCGGAAAGACAATACATGATCAAAATGGAGCCATTTACAGTGTACAGATGCATGATAAAGGGAATAACATGAATAATGTTTAAAGCAAGACAAAGCCCAGTAAACTCCGATCAAAGATAGTCCAGATAATCTGGGAGTCTATTTATTCTCCTTGCTCTTGTCAGCCGGTGTCTGTGTCGAGCTCTGTTTACCGTGAGACTGCAGAGCAATAGTTTCATGGCTCTCAGTCAGGAGTCACCAGCTAACTAACTCTTCACATCCAAAACTGTTGCTGAAAGTCCAGGGCAAAAACACAGCAAGCTGTCAAATATGAAATGCAAGCATTGTGCAGCCAACAGGCTGGGAGTGCGATCGTGTGTGGGGCTGGTGTCAGAGCTCTGATGGAAAGGTGGGTCAGGACTGGTGCTCCAATGCTTTGTTAGACTGGTGGGGCTGAAGTGGCTGTACTGCACTATACATAGTCGGTGTCGCTGTCAACTCAGACTGTGAGACAGCATCCCCTGTGCTCCACCTTGTACTATTGATGCTTGACATCTATTTCATTTATAGAGACATCTATCTCTCTGCGATCCACCCCTGGATATTACACCATGCAGAGAGGAGCTGGTAGGCTGGTGGAGATGGATAGGTGTTTGAGGCTTTGATCTCTGGCTGGTAGTTAAGTAGCTGTTGCAACCACTCCTTGTATGGGCAAGGGAACACAAGAACACAGTACAATATGAGCAGGAATATCTCCCAGTCCCCACACCCATGGCCTTTAATGTGACCCTAGATGATCTATGCTGGCCTTGCCTCCTCTTCTGTGTCACTTGTCCGAGCTTCCAATCATTCACATATTTGTCTTTCTCCACCTTCAGTACATGGATTGATCTGGCCTCACCACTGTCGGGGACAGAGAATGCCAGATATCCGCTGCCCACAGAAACTCAGTGAGACGAGTCTGTGGAATTCTCTGCCTCAGAGGGCGGTGGAGGCCGGTTCTCTGGATACTTTCAAGAGAGAGCTAGATAGGGCTCTTAAATATAGCGGAGTCAGGGGATATGGGGAGAAGGCAGGAACGGGGTACTGATTGGGGATGATCAGCCATGATCACATTGAATGGCGATGCTGGCTCGAAGGGCCAAATGGCCTACTCCTGCACCCGTTGTCTATTCTCTATTGAATAAGACGCGTCCACACGCCTCAATTTTAAATGGCCAGCCCTTACCCTGCAGCCAGGTCCCTGACTTTGTAACTGTCCCACTGCTGGAAACATCGAAACATTCATAGCAAAAGGATTTGAGTATAGGAGCAGGGAGGTTCTACTGCAGTTGTACAGGGTCTTGGTGAGACCACACCTGGAGTATTGTGTACAGTTTTGGTCTCCAAATCTGAGGAAAGACATTCTTGCCATAGAGGGAGTACAGAGAAGGTTCACCAGACTGATTCCTGGGATGTCAGGACTTTCATATGAAGAAAGACTGGATAGACTCGGCTTATACTCGCTAGAATTTAGAAGCTTGAGGTGGGATCTTATAGAAACTTACAAAATTCTTAAGGGGTTGGACAGGCTAGATGCAGGAAGATTGTTCCCGATGTTGGGGAAGTCCAGAACAAGGGGCCACAGCTTAAGGATAGAGGGGAAATCCTTTAGGACCGAGATGAGAAAAACATTTTTCAAACAGAGAGTGGTGAATCTCTGGAATTCTCTGCCACAGAAGGTAGTTGAGGCCAGTTCATTGGCTATATTTAAGAGGGAGTTAGATGTGGCCCTTGTGGCTAAAGGGATCACGGGGTATGGAGAGAAGGCAGGTACGAGATACTGAGTTGGATGATCAGCCATGATCATCTTTTTACATTCTTTATACTCCTCAAGCACCTCATTTACTCCATGCTGCCTATAATTATTGTAGATCTCTCTCTTTTTCCGAACCAAGTGTCCAATTTCCCTTGAAAACCATGGCTCTTTCCTATTTTTACTATTTCCTTTCAACCGAACAGGGACATAACGATTCTGAACTCTTAAAATTTCACCTTCAAATGTCCTCCATTTCTCTTCCACTTTCACTCCAATTTCAGGTAGTTCCTGCTTTCTCCTTCTTTCCCCTCCCCTTCACAGCTCTCCCACAACCCACTGTCTCTGCCTCTTCCTTTCTTCTTCCTGCCCCCCCCACCCCCACATCAGTCTGAAGAAGGGTCTCGACCGGATACGTTGCCTATTTCCTTCACTCCATAGATGTTGCCTCATCCGCTGAGTTTCTCCAGCATTTTTATCCACCAGATCTCCAGAGGTAATTTCTGCTTCCAGAGCAGGTGCACAATGTATTTTTATACCTGGAGGTAACTAAGTTTATGTTGATGTGCCACAATGTGACACAGAGATGGATGTGATTCATTTACACTGTAATACTTCTTGATTGGATGTGGATGTGGATAGCTTGTCAAACTATCATAAAACGGCGAGGCAAGAGAATATGCAATTAACTTCTGATGAATTGATTCAACTAATCACACTTAATATAAAAGCACCCTTACTGTAAACAACTCTCTGAGCCGTGCAAGTCACCATTCATGTCAAGGCAATTCCTGCAATATTTTGACATCATATTTGCAATATTACAAGTACTTGGTTAATCAGCTATGATCCAACACTGCGGCAGGGAATTACCAGTGGTCTTTTGTAACCATCTTCTGCTGTGAGAGCAGTTTGCTGCTGATCCAGGTCACTCTTGGAAGTAAAGGGGAGACCAGCGCTGTGATTGCTCTTGGCTGTGAAACGAGAATTAAACTCCCTTTGGACAGCTTCTGAACTCCGCAAAATCGCTGCCTGCCTTCCACACGCATTCTTGGAGATTTCCTCAATACTATCCTGTCACCTTAATCTTTGGAGAGGAATCGATGAGCCAGGCCAGCAGAAATATCCGTTGTATGAGACTGGTGATTATGTGACATTGTTTCTTTTAACTTTCTGGAGTAGAATGCAGCATAAATGTCCACATTCATCAGCCAGCAGCTCCCATCCACTTGAATCAATACTTAAGCTAATACAAACTGATCCCAAACCATGAGTAATCAGGTTTACAGTGAATAGCATGTCTTATTTGGATTGAAGAGGGTTTCATGCCAGAGGGCAGAGGGAAAAACATTTGCTTTTATTTTTTCCAGCCCCTTGTGTAGCAAAATTGATAACCAGATTTCAAAATGTAAGCCTCTAAATATAAATTCCATGGTTTGTGGTTCTTTTCCCTCATAACCCAGAGGCTTTATTTTATTTTATGGAACTGTAATTTATAAACTGGATGGAAATGTTGTTATTGCTACACAATATTTATCACAAGGCGTGTTGAGGGAATTGTTCTTTCCAGCAGAAAATGATAATGAGTTAAAGGCAAAGCCTTGATATCTTTACCATGTTTTCATCTTTGAATAGAGTTCCCTAATGGGTTAAGATGTGTAGTAAGTTGCATCTGATTATTATTATTATTATGTTGTAAAGAGCCATCAGTGTACTTCGGCAAATGTCCTTGATGTGATCACTTTGATCATCTCCCAAACTCTCCAGGAGGAGAGATGCTTGCAGTGGGCAGCTGCTGCTGGGCTCTGTGCTTGCATATTGAGGCAATACTCCAATCCACTCCACTTCAGCAGCAACTGAAATGTTTTGCTTACAAAGAATGATTAGAAAGATCAAAGGAGATGATTGACAATGAGCAGTTTTAATCCCGCCAGTCCTCATTGTGATGGACATACTGCACATTGGTTCAACATAACAGTGGAAGCACCATGTCTGAAGAAGGGTCCTGAAAATGTCACTTATCCATCCCCTCCACAAATGCTGCCTGGCTCGCTGAGTTTCTCCAGCACTTTGTACTTCACTCAAGCTTCCACCATGTGTGTAGTTCCTTGTGTCTCCATAAAGCTCTCCCTTGATGCATCGACGGTCATTCACAATGGGCATGCCATAACTCAAGATGCCTGCAATTGAACATTGCTCGGCATGGTGGCGCAGCGGTAGAGTTGCTGCCTTACACCACCAGAGACCCGGGTTCCATCCCGACTACGGGTCTCTATGGAGTTTGTACGTTCTCCCCGTGACCTGCGTGGATTTTCCCCAGCAGCTCCGGTTTCCTCCCACACTCCAAAGACGTACAAGTTTGTAGGTTTAAGAAGGGACTGCAGATGCTGGAAAAATCAAAAGTAGACAAAAAATTCTGGAGTAACTCAGCGGGTGAGGCAGCATCTATGGAGAAAAGGAATAGGTGACGTTTCGGGTCGAGACCCTTCTTCAGACTGATGTCAGGAGTACGGGAAAAAGAATAGAAGAGGCGGAGACAGTGGGCTGTGGGAGAGCTGGGAATGGGAGGGGACGGAGGGAGAAAGCAGGGACTACCTGAAATTGGAGAAGTCAATGTTCATACCGCTGGGGTGTAAACTATCCAAGCGAAATATGAGGTGCTGCTCCTCCAATTTACGGTGGGACTCACTTTGGCCATGGAGGAGGCCCAGGACAGAAAGGTCGGATTCGTAATGGGAGGGGGAGTTGAAGTGCTGAACCACTGGGAGATCAGGTTGGTTATTGCGAACTGAGTGGAGGTGTTGTGCGAAGCGATTGCCAAGCCTGCGCTTGGTCTCACCGAGGTTGATCACACGATGAATAATCCAACCAGATTTTTGTTTGGAAGTGGAAAATGTTTGATGAAATGATGATGCACTATGGAATAATGACAAGATTATAGCGTGGTGCAGTGAGATTCTGTCACTCCCCGACACTCCAGGGACAAGGTGGTGAGAATAACAAAACATGTGTTGTAGGAATGTAAATAGGAGGCAAATTAAATTAATTATAGCAGAGAAAGTTATTATGCATGAATGGATATGATTACAATTTTAAGTGAATAGTGCAAGCTAACATTCAGAGTGTCAGGTGACCAGGGGAAGACTTTACTTAGACTGGGTTCCTCCCACACTGTTGAGTGCATTGGGCAGCAAGCTTTGGCCATTGTGTTCGGTCATGTGTGATGTCTTCCACCCTCGATACGTTAGACTTGCAGGAGGCGAGCTGCATCTCTCACGCTGGTTTCCAGTATAGTTTGTGCTTGCTGTTTCCGTAGCAGGTTAGGATTCCAAGAGGAGTCGAATATAGGAGCAAAGAGGTTGTTCTGCAGTTGTACAGGGCCCTAGTGAGACCACACCTGGAGTATTGTGTGCAGTTTTGGTCCCCTAATTTGAGGAAGGACATTCTTGCTATTGAGGGAGTGCAGCGTAGGTTTACAAGGTTAATTCCCGGGATGGCAGGACAGTCATATGCTGAGAGAATGAAGCAGCTGGGCTTGTACACTCTGGAGTTTAGAAGGATGAGAGGGTATCTCATTGAAACATATAAAATTGTTAAGGGTTTGGACATGCTAGAGGCAGGAAACATGTTCCCAATGTTGGGGGAGTCCAGAACCGGGGCCACAGTTTAAGAATAAGGAGAAAGCCATTTAGAATGGAGACGGGGAAACACTTTTTCTCACAGAGAGTGGTGAGTCTGTGGAATCTCTTCCTCAGAGGGAGGTGGAGGCAGGTTCTCTGGATGCTTTCAAGAGAGAGATAGACAGGGCTCTTAAAAATAGCAGAGATGGGGATATGGGGAGAAGGCAGGAACGGGTTACTGATTGGGAATGATCAGCCAGGATCAGATTTAATGGCGGTGCTGGCTCGAATGGCCGAATGGCCTCCTCCTGCACCTATTGTCTATTGTGTATTGAGTGCTAGCCCTACGCCCAACCTTCCTCCCTTGTCTGGGCTTGCGACCGGCTTGGGGTGTCCATAACCAGAGGGGAAGGCCATCAGTTTAATAGGCAAGCAAGTGATAGTGAACATGCAAACGAGAAGATTGATTTAATGTGAGACTTGGTTGTACAAGATACAAACTGGGAGAATCCAAATGGATCAAGGATGGAAATTGTGTCACGTTAATGCATCCTGACATTATTTTAACCTAATTAATCATGACAGAACAAATCATAGTCGTATCCTTGTAATGTAATGTGTTTAGTGGAAACAAAAACCAGGGCCAGGAAACAATTCAAAAGGATTGAATTCAGAGCAAGTTAAGCAAATAATGGTGGCGGAGGATTTGTCTTCGCAGTTCAGTAGAGCACGGGAATCCCCAAGTTATGGCTGTACCGTTCATAAGGCTTACTACAAGGTCCCACATAAGAGATTATAATACAAACTTAAAGCACATGGTATTGGGGGTTCAGTATTGATGTGGATAGAGAACTGGCTGGCAAACAGGAAGCAAAGAGTGGGAGTAAACGGGTCCTTTTCACAATGGCGGGCAGTGACTAGTGGGGTACCGCAAGGCTCAGTGCTGGGACCCCAGCTATTTACAATATATATTAATGACCTGGATGAGGGAATTGAATGCAACATCTCCAAGTTTGCGGATGACACGAAGCTGGGGGGCAGTGTTAGCTGTGAGGAGGATGCTAGGAGGCTGCAAGGTGACTTGGATAGGTTGGGTGAGTGGGCAAATGCATGGCAGATGCAGTATAATGTGGATAAATGTGAGGTTATCCACTTTGGTGGCAAAAACAGGAAAGTAGACTATTATCTGAATGGTGACCGATTAGGAAAAGGGGAGATGCAGCGAGACCTGGGTGTCATGGTACACCAGTCATTGAAAGTAGGCATGCAGGTGCAGCAGGCAGTGAAGAAAGCAAATGGTATGTTAGCATTCATAGCAAAAGGATTTGAGTATAAGAGCAGGGAGGTTCTACTGCAGTTGTACAGGGTCTTGGTGAGACCACACCTAGAGTATTGCGTACAGTTTTGGTCTCCTAAACTGAGGAAAGACATTCTTGCCATAGAGGGAGTACAGAGAAGGTTCACCAGACTGATTCCTGGGATGGCAGGACTTTCATATGAAGAAAGACTGGATAGACTCGGCTTGTACACGCTGGAATTCAGAAGATTGAGAGGGGATCTTATAGAAAATTACAAAATTCTTAAGGGGTTGGACAGGCTAGATGCAGGAAATTTATTCCCGATGTTGGGGAAGTCCAGAACTAGGGGTCACAGTTTAAGGATAAGAGGGAAGTCTTTTAGGACCGAGATGAGAAAATCATTTTTTACACAGAGAGTGGTGAATCTGTGGAATTCTCTGCCACAGAAGGTAGTTGAGGCCAGTTCATTGGCTATATTTAAGAGGGAGTTAGATGTGGCCCTTGTGGCTAAAGGGATCAGGGGGTATGGAGAGAAGGCAGGTACGGATACTGAGTTGGATGATCAGCCATGATCATATCGAATGGCGGTGCAGGCTTGAAGGACCGAATGGCCTACTCCTGCACCTATTTTCTATGTTTCTATGTTTCTATAACCCAATCTGCTCAGAAGTTGGCGATAGTGTTCCTAAGTTCATATAAATTCATAAGTGATAGGAATAGAATTAGGCCATTCAGCCCATCAAGTCTACTCCACCATTCAATGATGGCTGATCTTTCTCCCCTTCCTAATCCCATTCTCCTGCCTTCTCCCCATAACCCCTGACACCCGGACTAATGAAGAATCTATCTATCTCTGAATTAAAAATATCCACTGGCTTGGCCTCCACAGCCTTCTGCGGCAAAGAATTCAACAGATTCACAACCCTCTGACTAAAGAAATTCCTCCTCACCTACTTCCTAAAGGAACGTCCTTTAATGTTGAGGCTGTGACCTCTGGTTCAAGACTCTCCCACTAGTGGAAACATCCTCTCCACATCCACTCTATCCAGTCCTTTCACTATTCGAGTCTCACAGCACGGAAATGGGCCTGAAGAAGGGTCTTGACCCGAAACATCACCTATTCCTTCTCTCCAGAGATGCTGCTTGTCCCACTGAGTTACTCCAGCATTTTGTGTCTACCTTCGATTTAAACCTGCATCTGCAGTTCTTTCCTACGGAAATGGGCCCTTTGGCCCAACTAGTCCATGCCAAACAAGATACCCCATCTAACCTAGTCCCATTTCCCCTGAACCTTCCTATCCATGTTCCTGTCCAAATGTCTTTTAAATGCGATTATAGTACTTGCCTCAACATCCTCCTCTGGCAGCTCCTTCCATAAACGCTCCACAGGTTCATAGTAAATCTTTCCCCTCTCACCTTAAACACCTTAATCGAGCATGAAAACGGACGACCAAGATGCCACATCAGCAGCTCATTCCTTATGCCCGCCACCCTCTGGGTGAAATAAATCTTCCCCCCTCACCTTAAACTCTGTGCATTTACCCGATCTATTCAATTCATGATCTTATACACCTTTATAAGATCACCCCTCCTGCGCTCCAAGAATCAAATACACAGGACAAGATGTTAAGAAGTCCCTTGTGCCAATAGGTGGGGAGCATTTCACGACATTCGTTGATTGTTGAGAGTGGTAGACGCTCAACATCTGTGGGGGGGGGGGGGGGGGGGGGCGGGGGGGGGGGAGTGGATACGTATATCTTGGCCTGGGTAACCTTCAGGACAGTTGGGCACAGGGCACATCATCAGTAGTGTACCCTTGCATCACTGGGTGTTTCGGCCTTTTAACACTATACACCCTCCACAAGGGCGGCCCGCTGCAGGATGATCAGCCCTCAGCGCGTGTCCCGTGTCAAACCGTCCCAAAGATTCACCCTGAAATACTTGGGGCCCAGCATGGGTCTTTCCGCTTGAGCCAAATCCACCGGCTGCTTCTTTCAGCCGCCTCTGAGAGTGATCTTATGGTCTTCCGCAGAGCCTGACCGTGGATTCCAAGCTCCTTCAGCAGTCTGATGGTAGATGACGCAACAAATCCTCTGCATCCCACTTCAACTGGATAGACTTTGGTGTTCCAGCCACGCTGCGTTGCCTCTGCTGCAAGCTCTGCGTAACGCAGCTTCTTACGCTCATAGGCCTCCTCAACAGAGTTCTCCCATGGAACTGTGAGCTCTATGATGTAAGCAGTCTTCTGTGAAGGGGACCAGAACACCAAGTCTGGCCTGAGGTTGGTGGAAGCAATTTCAGGTGGAAAAACTAGTTGTCGGCCGATGTCCGCCAGCATCCTCCAGTCGCGGGCCCTGCATAGGTTTCCTTCTTCTGATCTGGTGGAAGGATGTTTAGATGTTTTCTGTCCTTCTCGGACAAAGGTTGTTGCCCTTAGGGGGAGGGGGTTGCTTGCTCTCGGAGGCAAGGAGTTGGTCGCACACCGCCTGTTCTCAAGGGCTGATGCCAGGCTTTTTAGTACCTGATTATGCCGCCACGTGTATCTCCCTTGCGTGAGGCTGGTCTTGCAGCCTACCATGATGTGTTTGAGGGTCGCTGGAGTTGGGCAGAGGGCACAGGTTGGATCCTCGCCGTACCACTGATGGAGGTTCTTTGGTGATGGAAGCACGTCATAAGTCGCTCTGATGATGAAGCTGATCTTGCTTGCTTCCATTTCCCATAGTTCTTTCCAGCTGATCTTCCTCCGCTCCACACCTTCCCACTGCATCCATTGCCCCTGTTTGGCAAGAGAGACCGCCTTTGCACTTCTTGCGGCCTCCTCTTGTCGCCGCACCTCCTCGACCACCAATGTCCTCCGCTCTGATGTTGTGGCCTTTCGCCAAGTTGGTTTACTTGTCGTAAGGCCAAAGCCTCCTCTTCCCTGCTGGACTTGCCCCACGATGTCTTTGTGTCTCAGGGCTGATGAAGCTTGCTGTACTGCATCAGATGGCGTCCACTTCCGGCCAGTTACTAGGGGCGGCGCAACAGCACTGATGGTCTTGTCTCTAGAGTCCCTCAGTGTCATCTGAAGTCTTACTTTAGAACACTTGTATTCCTCTGTTAGACTAGTGAGAGGTAGTTCCAGGACCCCTTTGCCATATAGGCCGATGTTAGTTAGACATCGTGGGACCATCTGCCCAGGCTTTTAACTGGCTGTTCAGACACTGTTGGTATAGGGTCGTCACCGATACAGAACCTTGTGTCTCTAAGCACCCCTTGAAGAGTCTGAAGAAGGGTTTCGGCCCGAAACGTCACCTATTTCCTTCGCTCCATAGATGCTGCTGCACCCGCTGAGTTCCTCCAGCAATTTTGTGTACCGTCTCTAAGCACCCCCTTGACTATGGAGATGCTTCGAGATTTACTTGGTTTGATCTTCATTCGGGCCCACTTGATGTTCTCCTGCAGCTTTCCAAGTAGCCGCTTGGTGCATGCTGCAGTAGTGGTTAGTGTGGTCATGTCGTCCATGTATGCCCTGATGGGTGGCAGACGGAGCCCAGCCCTGGTTCAACATCTCCCTAGCCCGCTCAACATCTCCCTATTGCTCAGGCACTTGAGTACTGGCAACATTTTTCAGAATTTTCAGAATTTTTCTCTGCACTCTTTCCAGTTTAATTACATATTTTCTATATCAAGGTGACCAAAGCTGAACACAATCTTCCCAATGTGTCCTCACCAACAATACTCCCAACATGCCCTCACTAACAATACTCCCAACATGCCTCACCAACAATACTCTCTACATGCCCTCACCAACAATACTCTCACCAACAATACTCCCAACATGCCTCACCAACAATACTCCCAACATGCCCTCACCAACAATACTCCCACCAACAATACTCCCAACATGCCTCACCAACAATACTCCCAACAATACTCCCAACATGCCTCACCAACAATACTCCCAACATGCCTCACCAACAATACTCCCAACAATACTCTCAACATGCCTCACCAACAATACTCCCAACATGCCTCACCAACAATACTCCCAACAATACTCCCAACATGCCTCACCAACAATACTCCCAACATGTCTCACCAACAATACTCCCAACAAAACTCCCAACATGCCTCACCAACAATACTCCCAACATGCCTCACCAACAATACTCCCAACATGCCTCACCAACAATACTCCCAACATGCCTCACCAACAATACTCCCAACATGTCTCACCAACAATACTCCCAACAAAACTCCCAACATGCCTCACCAACAATACTCCCAACATGCCTCACCAACAATACTCCCAACATGGCCTCACCAACAATACTCCCAACAATACTCCCAACATGTCTCACCAACAATACTCCCAACAATACTCCCAACATGCCTCACAAACAATACTCCCAACAATACTCCCAACATGCCTCACCAACAATACTCCCAACATATCTCACCAACAATACTCCCAACAATACTCCCAACATGCCTCACGAACAATACTCCCAACAATACTCCCAACATGCCTCACGAACAATACTCCCAACAATACTCCCAACATGCCTCACCAACAATACTCCCAACATGGTTTTACCAACAATACTCCCAACAATACTCCCAACATGCCCTTACCAACAATACTCCCAACATGTCTCACCAACAATACTCCCAACATGTCTCACCAACGTGCCCTCACCAACAATACTCCCAACGTGCCCTCACCAACAATACTCCCAACATGGTCTCACCAACAATACTCCCAACAATACTCCCATCATGTCTCACCAACAATACTCCCAACATGTCTCACCAACAATACTCCCAACATGGTCTCACCAATAATACTCCCAACATGCCCTCACCAACAATACTCCCAACATGGCCTCACCAACAATACTCCCAACATGCTCTCACCAACAATACTCCCAACATGGCCTCACCAATAATACTCCCAACATGCCCTCACCAACAATACTCCCAACATGGCCTCACCAACAATACTCCCAACATGGCCTCACCAACAATACTCCCAACATGCCCTCACCAACAATACTCCCAACATGGTCTCACCAATAATACTCCCAACATGCCCTCACCAACAATACTCCCAACATGGCCTCACCACCGATACTCCCAACATGGCCTCACCAACAATACTCCCAACATGTCTCACCAACAATACTCCCAACATGGTCTCACCAATAATACTCCCAACATGCCCTCACCAACAATACTCCCAACATGGCCTCACCAACAATACTCCCAACATGCCCTCACCAGCAATACTCCCAACATGGTCTCACCAATAATACTCCCAACATGCCCTCACCAACGACACTCCCATTGCAGTCTTGTACAACTGTAACATAACATCCCAACTTCTATACAATACCGTGACTGATCGTTCACTCGTGTGCCAGACAACGTTCTGCCATCACTTTGCCACAACCAGTGCCACATCTGTGCCTCTGCGGAGATCATCCACAGTGCGTGCCTCTCCGCTGCAAGTCAGTAGGTATTGGCCTTCACTGACCATGACTGATGAAAGCCAATATACTGAAAGCTGCCTTGACCACTCTATCTACCAGTGATTTCATGTTGAAGGAACTATGTACCTACACTCCCAATCCCTCTCCCCTGCAACCCTTGCCAGAGCCCTGCCATTCACTGAGAAAGTCCTGCCCTGGTTTGACTTCCCAAACTGCAACACATTTATGTGCAATAAACTCCATCCACCATTCCTCAGCCCACTTACCCAGCTGATCAACATCCTGCTGTAACTTGTGAGAGCCATCGTGCCTTCTACATGTTCATCCAAATTGTTGATACAAACCTCATACAGCAACGTGCCCAGCACCCAACCCTGAGGTACACCACTCATCACAGGCCTCCAGTCTACAAACCAACCTTCCACCATCACCCTTGCATCTTTCCATGAAGCCTATTGTCTATCCAGTCGGCTAGCTCTACCTGGATCACATGCAATCTAATCTTCCAGAGCTGCCTGCCATGTGGAACCTAATCAAATGCCTCGCTGAAGTCTGCATAGACAATGTCTGGAGCCATGCCCTTGTCAAATGGTCTGGTTAATTCTTTAAAATAACCAGTACCCAGCACCAACAAACTCCAACTGAACTCTGAGGGAGCATCTACTCAGAGAATGAAAGTCAACTAAAGTGGGCTTGACCAATGTAAGTCCTGGGGATCTCATCAGCAGAACATTTTCATTCAGCTGGAGGGTGGGATGGGGCAGGGATGGTCAAAGCACCAAAGAGGACTAATGGGCAGCTGCAGCATCATAGTAACGTGGTGTAGAAACAAGGAACTGCAGATGCAAAGTGCTGGCGTAACTCCGCGGGTCAGGCAGCAACTCTGAACAACATGGAAAGATTTCATTTCGGGTCGGGACCCTTCTTCAGACTGATTGTGCAGGGGGGGAAGAACACTGAGAGGATGGGCAGGGCAAAGCTGGGCAAGTAATAGGTTGATGTAGGTGAGGGCAGTTATTGATAGGCAGATGGTTGGACAAAGGTCAGAGATGAAGGTGTGAGACAAAAGGACAAGTGTTGCAAATTGTGAAGCTAGAGGAAGGAACGTAGGGAGAAGGGGAGGGGAAGAAATAGGTGCGTCCAGTTGTGGTGCATGGGAGGGGGGAAGAAGGGGGATGGAGGGGCTACATAACATTGGAGAATTCAATGTTCATACTGTGGGGTGTAAGCTAGCCAAGCGGAATATGAGGTGCTGTTCCTCCAGATGTGTGTGTCCTCACTCTGGCAATGGAGGAGGCCCAGGGACAGAAAGGTCAGTGTGGGAATGGGAAGGGGAGTTAAGTGTAGGAAGGAACTGCAGATGTTGGTTTAAGTCGAAGCTTGACACAAATGCTGGAGTACCTCAGCGGTTCAGGCAGCGTATCTGGTGAAAAGGAATAGGTGACGTTTCGGGTCGAGACCCTTTTTCAGAAGAGGAGTTAAAATGGTTAGCAACTGGATCCAGTAGGCCTTAGCGGAGTCTCTGAGTCCACACATAGTTCTTTTAAACAGTAGCACAGTGGTGAAATGTTCTCAGACACAGGGTGAAAGTATTCAGTGGAGATGTTATTGATCACTAGATGTTCCACTGATTCAGCATCAAAAGCATCTGCATGAGGCGCTGCCTCAAGACTGTGGCATATATCGTCACCTTCTCACTGCTTCTATGGGGCAGGAGGTACAGACACCTCAAAGCCCGCACAACCACCTTCAGGCTCTTCAGGTTTAGGACCAGCTACATTCCCACAAGTTCATGATCCATCTTGACAACGCAACAGTACTACCCCGTCTTGCACGACCATGGACTTGTTTTCTAATTGTATTTTGAACAAATCTCTTTGCACCAGCTATTTGTGCTGCCTTGCAGAATTGATGTAACTTGATGTGTGAATCGTTTGTTCCTATGATGCTGCTGCTAGGAAGGGTTTCATTGCACCTACAACTGACTACACTTGTGCAGATGACTCGACTCGACTCGACTTGACTTGATGACTGATTTCAATAATTCACAGGAGCCTTCCATTAAACAAAGTAGCAAGAGTGATAAATGAGCTGCAAGCCGTGCCTATTCTGAGAGATCTTAAATCATACATTGTTCCAGCTTTAGATCAGGAGGTATTTTGTGGAAGTTACTGTGTACCAGCAAATTAGCAGGAAGATAGAAAACATTTTCCAAAAGGTTGATGAAGAAATGCGGCAACAATAGACCCATTCATCTTCACTTGAAGCGCGTACAGAAATGGAATCCATTAACGAGATTAAAGTAGCAGATTGGCCAAACAGTGATATTGCTGTCATTCCAACGTTAAAAGGGGTCGTACTACCTGACCTACTTACGTGGGATTACAAATCTCCGTGCTGGCGGTAAGTTCTGTTATCTCAAGAAGCTTCAACGTCCAACCATCAAGCTCCCGACAGAAAGAAACCGCCACTGATCTGGTCCAGACTTGGCATAGCTCAAGTTAGCCCAGGGGTACAAGTTAATACTGCTGGGGAAGTATTGCCACTTCGGGAGTATTAGTAAGAAGTTATCAGTTTAATTTATTGTCATGTACCGTGTGAAAAACATTTGTTGCGCTTTATCCAGTCAGCAGAAAGACGATACATGATTACAATCCACCCAGTGTACAGGTACATGATAAGGCAAAAACGTTTAGTGCAAGGTAAAGCCAACAAAGTCCAATCAAGGATAGCCCGAGGGTCTCCAATGAGGTAGATAGTAGTTCAGGACCGCTCTCTAGTTGTGGTAGGGCGATAGATGACATTGAGTACACAGACAGTGGAAATCAACAGGATGACAGTGAAACTAGTACGATGACTAGGGTGGGGGAGGGATGGAGAGAGAGGGGATGCAAGAGTTACTTGAAGTTAGTGAAGTCAATGTTCATACCGCTGGGGTGTAAGCTGCCCAAGCAAAATATGAGGTGCTGCTCCTCCAATTTGTGTTGGGCCTCACTCTGACAGTGGAGGAGGCCCAGGTTGGTGTTGGAATGGGAGGGGGAGTTAAAGTGTTTAGAAAGCGGGGTATCTCATAGGATGAGGCGGACTGAGCGAAGGTGTTCAGCGAAACGATCGCCGAGCCTGTGCTTGGTCTCACTGTTGAAGTGCCCTTGGTGAATTGCTGCTTCGGCCTGGGCTCTGACCGCTTGCTACATTCTGACTGGTTGCTTCAGCACCAAGTGCATCGCAGCTGCCTCTGTCCAACATGGTCTCCTGAAAACCTACGCCTCTCATTCTCCTGTCACATGCTCATGGAATTATTGAATGAGGCCAATGCAGCCACACCAGGTTGATGAGCTGTGCGAGCACTGACTGACTGCTTTTTAAACCAGTCATGGAACTTTCCATATTAAGAGATTGATCACTTTGTCAGATGGAGATCTAGATAAAGTGCAGCATGCAAACGCGCAGGAATAATTTAAGAATGGAATAAATATAACAGAGGAGCCTTCCTGCATGAATGCATCCCGTTGACCTGTTGGTTGGCCTTTCTCAGACAAGGCAGCAAGTGTTGCATGGAGCCCACCTTGCCATCCAATGGAACTGAGGATGGGTGAGAATTATGAGCATGTCTGAGATCAGCAATCCCAGTGAGGACTGAATAATCCTTCCGGCAAACCTCAAACTGTGGCTTTCTCCAGCGGGCTGGTCAAGCAGCAGTTTAGTGTGTTTTACTGGCTTCAGGGGGATGAGAGGAGGGGTTGCGATGCTGCGTTATAATTGCTGATAAATGGTAGCGATGGGACTGTGATTGTTCAGTCTGCATTTAACTTGGCCAGAGAAACATAATCTGGCTTGTTGCTTGTACGTGGCCCCCTTGCTCTTCCTGTAGCCACGAGGAACGGCTATCAAAAATAGGTGTGCCATTTCTGACAGTGTGATGCCTTTCTGAAGACTTTGCCACCGTTAATGAATTGTGTAGGAATGTTAAATGTTTGCCTAATGAATCAGTTTTCATCATGCTAGCAATATTTCATGCATTATTAGCCAGTTCTTTAGTTCAGTAATTAATACGCTGGTGTCATTGACAGATTGAGTCTGTCTGTGAAGCTCATGTTGACATCAATCATTAAACTATTTGAAGGCTCGGAAGAAAATTAAGAAGCAATTGTATTTAGAATGATTTTAATGTTAAAACAGAGCTTTGCTGATATCCCCCAGACACTAACGTCATTCAGGTAATAATTGAATTGTTAGAAGCAAAAACTTGTCATCTTTATGCAAAAGGTGCATATAAAAATGGACTACAAATGACCAATATCTTGGGGTTTTTATATTGGTCTGCTGCTATTTTCCCAGGGACTCAATGTGTGGAAAGAGAAGTATATGTTTCTGGTAAATGTATTGATTTCCGTGATGGGCGGTTTGTTGGATTGCCTACGTTGGTCAAATATACGATGTACAGCCCGAATACATGGCACTGCATTTTTGTCATAATCTCCCATTTATTCATTTGCTAGCCTGTACGATCATCAATGTGATCAATAACCTCAGTGGAACAAATTCCTGGCCCATTGATCAGTGCAGACCGATCAGCTGGCTGTTAGAGTGCTGCTGCCAGCGAGTGAGACTGAGTGTGACTGTGGTCCTGCGCTAAGCACTTTGGGCATCAGGACAGTAACGGACTCAGGCAGGCAGCCTCCAGCTCATTCTCTGCAATGCCAGAGTGGTAGAACAATGTGGAAATTAGTATGTTTCAAAACGAGGGCAACACGATAGCACAGCAGTTGTACAGTCGCTGCCTTACAATGCCATGGACCTGGGTTCCATCCTGACTATGGATGCTGTCTGTGTGGAGTTTGCACGTTCTTCCTGGGTTTCCTCCGGGTGCTCCGGTTTCCTTCCACACTCCAAAGACGTGCAGGTTTGTAGATTAATTGGCTTCTGTAAATTGTCCCTAATGTGTAGGATAGTGTTAGTATGCAGGGATCGCTGGTTGGCATGGATTCGGTGGGCTGAAGGGCCTGTTTCAGCGTTATATCTCTGAACAAAAAAAAGAGAGCTTGAGACGGATGTTGTCCAAAAACATGCAAATTGTTTAGATGGGCCATGTTGGTCAGCATGGGTGAGTCGGGCCGATGGGCCTGTCTCCGTGCTGTGTGACTCTATTGCCTGCTGGTACTGAAGGAGTCGGCTGCAGCCTGCCCTGTGACACATTCCTCCTCACACCACTGCAAGACGCTACAGCATCAAGTTCAACCTGGGGCAGGGATTGGGTCGTCAGGCGGTCAAGGTTCAACGTGGGGCAGGGGTTGGGTCTTCACTTGGTCATGGGCTGAGCCGGGAGCAGGTGTGCAGTGATGCTCTCTCTGTTCTGCTTCATCTCCCTGTCCCCGAGCTTGGTCCAGCAACAATCCATCCACTGACCACACCTCCATGTTGAGTTTGTACCAGTGCCGACTCACCAGTTTAATTTTGAACACTGGTCTGGCAGTTCTGACGATGATAGTCCACACGTACACTTCACGTAAATGTTTCACAACAGCTTCCACAAAGCCTGATTCATTCAACTTAATCCACAGTTTAAGAATAAGGGGTAAGCCATTTAGAACGGAGATGAGGAAACACTTTTTTCCACAGAGAGTGGTGAGTCTGTGGAATTCTCTGCCTCAGAGAATGTGGAGGCCGGTTCTCTGGATACTTTCAAGAGAGAGCTGGATAGGGCTCTTAAAGATAGTGGAATCAGGGGATATGGGGAGAAGGCAGGCACAGGGTACTGATTGGGGATGATCATCCGTGATCACATTGAATGGCGGTGCTGGCTTGAAGGGCCAAATGGCCTACTCCTGCACCTGTTGTCTATTGTTTATTAACTCTCTGCGATGTTTATCAGCACCCCAAGACCTTTATAAATTAGGTGCCACATATAGACACAGAGGTGTACAGCATAGAAAGAGACCCTTCAGCCCACCTTGTCCCTGCAACCATTAGTATACTGGGCTAGTCCCATGTGTCCCAATTTGGCCCATATCCATGTCAGCCATTCATATCCAAATATCTGTCCAGATGTCTATATTGTAATTATTGTAAATATAGTAATTGTATGGGCACACACAACTTCCTCTGGCAGCAGGTACAACAATGGCAGTAAACATGGTTCTGCTGATTAACAAGGGCAGCAGAGGAAAGCTTGGCAGTGACAGGCCTGGCAGACAAATGTGATTGGAATTAGTGGAAAACAATCTGACGGACAAAATGAATAATCACTTACAAACGTGCAGATAGCCAGCATGGCTTTGTCGAGAGTAGGTGTGGTCTGACCAATCTGGCTGGAGTTGTTTGAGGAGGTTATAAAGAGCACAGTGCAGTAGGCGTGGTTTCCATGGACTTCAGCAACGCTACCGAGAAGGTCACCATGTGGCTTCACCCTGGGCAAGTTGGCAACTTGGATCCAAAATTGGTTTGGAAATCGGAGAGAGGGTGATAGTGAAGGGGTGCTGCGGAAATCTTTGAGACACCCACGCTCCAAACAGTGGCATCTTATTGTCTATGTCATTGTACGAGTCAGGGACAGCCGATGATGCTGTCGTAATTGGTGATGTTCCACAGGTACCAGTGATGGGACTCTTGCTGTTTGTAATACAGCTGAATGATTTAGTTATACGTTCATCGCTGACACAAAGATGGGTGGAGATGTTGACAGTGTGGAGAGTAGTCTTAGGTGACGGGGTAACGAGAAATGGCAGATGGAGTTTAATCCCAGTCAGTGTGAGGTGGTGCTGTTGCAAGTACTAATGAGGCTGTCACATACACCGTGAAGAGTGAGGTTCTTTGGTAGTATTGAGGAAGAGAGGCTCCTTGATGTGTAGGTCTAAAGATCCTTGAATATGGCAGCACAGGTCAATAATGTGGTCGAGAAGGCTAAGGGATGCAAACCATTATTTGGGGCATTGTCTCACTAACGCTTGAGTGTTAGAGGAGGTGATAAAGGAGATTGATGAAGGTCGGGCGGTGGATGTTGGATTTTAATAAGGTTTTTGATGAGGTCCCTCAGCTGGGCTGAACAAGAAGATTAAGATGCACAGGATTCATGATGACTTGGCCGTACGGATTCAGAACTCGTACGGGTTATTCACAGAAACAGCAGGTAGATATTGTGGTTCTAGCTGGACATCTGTGACCAGTGGAGTTCCACAGAGGTCTGTGCTGGGAACTCTGCTGTTTGTGACAATACAAACATGGCCTAGATGTAAATGTAGACACAATATTCTGGAGTAACTCAGTGAGTCAGACAGAATCTCTGGAGAAAAGGACCACGTGACGTTTCGGGTCGAGACCCTTCTTCAGACTGAGTCAGGGGAAAGGGAAAGGAATCGCATCCTTGTGATTGAGGCAGTGCAGCGTAGGTTCACGAGATTGATCCCTGGGATGGCGGGACTGTCATATGAGGAAAGATTGAAAAGACTAGGCTTGTATTCACTGGAGTTTAGAAGGTTGAGGGGGGATCTTACAGAAACATATAAAATTATAAAAGGACTGGACAAGCTAGATGCAGGAAAAATGTTCCCAATGTTGGGCGAGTCCAGAACCAGGGGCCACTGTCTTAGAATAAAGGAGAGGCCATTTAAGACTGAGGTGAGAATTTTTTTTATCACCCAGAGAGTTGTGAATTTATGGAATTCCCTGCCACAGAGGGCAGTGGAGGCCAAATCACTGGATGGATTTAAGAGAGAGTTAGATAGAGCTCTAGGGGCTAGTGGAATCAAGGGATATGGGGAGAAGGCAGGCACGGGTTATTGATAGGGGACGATCAGCCATGATCACAATGAATGGCGGTGCTGGCTCGAAGGGCCGAATGGCCGCCTCTTGCACCTATTTTCTATGTTTCTATGTTTCTATGAGAGATATAGACGATGATGTAGAGAGATATAGAACAGAGTATATGAAGATGAGTTGGTGAGTACGTTTGCTGACCCATATCACTGGGCGTTTGAAGCAGGGCATTGGGAATGATCCAGGGAGCAGAGGCCTTGCACCCTCTACCTGTTGCCTTGGCAATGGCACCCTTTGCCTACCTGTTTCACCACCACTCCACCAGATGCCAGCCACAGCCAGGCCTAGAGCTGGAGCAGAGCAGCAGTGAAGCTGGGGCTTGGAGCTGAGGCAGTGAGACTGGAGCTTGGAGCTGCAGCAGTGAGACTGGGGCCTAGAGCTGAGGCAGTGAGACTGGGGCCTAGAGCTGGGGCAGTGATACTGGGGATTGGAGCTGCAGCAGTGAGACTGGGGCCTAGAGCTGGGGCAGTGAGACTGGGGCTTGGAGCTGGAGCAGTGAGACTGGGGCTTGGAGCTGGAGCAGTGAGACTGGGGCCTAGAGCTGGGGCAGTGAGACTGGGGCCTAGAGCTGGGGCAGTGAGACTGGGGCTTGGAGCTGGAGCAGTGAGACTGGGGCCTAGAGCTGGGGCAGTGAGACTGGGGCCTAGAGCTGGGGCAGTGAGACTGGGGCTTGGAGCTGGAGCAGTGAGACTGGGGCTTGGAGCTGGAGCAGTGAGACTGGGGCCTAGAGCTGGGGCAGTGAGACTGGGGCTTGGAGCTGGAGCAGTGAGTCTGGGGCTTGTAGCTGGAGCAGTGAGTCTGGGGCTTGGAGCTGGGGCAGTGAGGCTGGGGCTTGGAGCTGGGGCAGTGAGACTGGGGCTTGGAGCTGGGGCAGTGAGGCTGGGGCTTAGTGCTTGAGCAATGATACTGGGCTTGGAGCTGCAGCAGAGCAGCAGCCAGGCTGGGGCTATGAGAGAGGAGCGGGAAGCTCAGAGCGGGGACCCCATTGAGGTCACCCATGTCCAAAGTCTGCAACCAATATTATCCTGGTGCAGTGTAGTGAACATTAATGAGGATGTTGCCAGGGCTCGAGGGCCTGATCTACAGGGAGAGGTTGAGCCCTGGACAACTTTATTCCTTGCAGTGCAGGAGGATGAGGGCTGATCTTATAGATGTGTATAAGATTATGAGAGGAATAGATAGGTTAAATGTACAGAGTCTTTTAGTCAGGGCAGGGGCTAGAGGACATAAGTTTAAGGTGAGAGGGGAAAGATTTAATGGGAACCTGAGATGCAGCATGAATATTTCATCTTGGCCGGTTGTGGGCAAGTCGGGCTGAAGGGCCTGTTTTTGTGCGTACGACTCCATTCAAAGATGTCTTGGGGAAGGTTTCAAAGCATCGATCATCTGTCTGCCTCCACCAATGCTGCCTGGACTGCTGAGTTTGTCCAACAATCCAGCATCTGCAATCTTACCCATGTGCGTGTGTGAGTCCAGTCTGAACATCAATCTGTGGCAGTCACAGATGAGGTCCACAACAACATTTTAAAATCATTTATTTTACCCTGATCTATAAAACATTGTCAGCTGTGAAGGTGTATCACATTCTGAAACACTTGAAAGCAATTTGCAGATATTCTATTGCAATAAATTGCAGCAGTATCACATGCGAGGGATTCATCTTTGGCCATTCTAGTTACGTGGATGTCAGAGTCTCAGCCGATCAGTTGCACGCACGTCGCATCCATTACTGGACACTGGATTTCCTCACCAACAGACCACAGTCTGTTAGGGTCAACAACCTCACCTCCTCCACTATAACACTGAACACCGGCATGCCACAGGGCTGTGTGCTCAGCCCTCTCCTCTACTCCCTCTTCACCCACGACTGCATCCCTAAGTACGGATCCAACGCCATCATTAAGTTTGCTGACGACACCACGGTGGTAGGACTGATCAGTGACAACGATGAGTCAGCCTACAGAGAGGAGGTCCAGCACCTGACAACCTGGTGCGCCAATAATAACCTCGTCCTCAACTCCAAGAAGACGAAGGAACTTATTGTCGACTTCAGGAAGGTCAGAGGGGGCAGATATACCCCCATCCATATAAACGGGACTGAGGTGGAGCGCGTCTCCAGCTACAAATTCCTCGGGGTACACATCTCGGAGGATTTGTCCTGGTCCCTCAACACCTCCAAGCTGATCAAAAAGGCACAGCAGCGCCTTTACTTCCTGAGGAGGTTCAAGAAAGCCCACCTGTCCCCCCAGATCCTGACCAACTTCTACCGGTGTACCATCGAGAGCATCCTGACCGCCTGCTTCACGGTATGGTCCAGCAGCTGCACTGTTGCGGACAGGAAGGCACTACAACGGGTGGTGAAAACCGCGCAGCACATCATCGGTGCCCCGCTCCCTGCCATGGATGCCCTCCACCGAAAATGGTGTCTGAAACAGGCTGGGAAGATCATTAAAGACCCCTCCCACCCCAACCATGGACTGTTTGCCCTCCTCCCACCAGGGAGGCGGTACAGGAGCCTCAGGTCTCGAACCAGTAGGATGAGGAACAGCTTCTACAATCATACCGTCGCATTGCTGAACTCGGAGTCCCGCCGATAGATTCCTCCGGTCCCTCCGTCCCCATTGTTTAATTATTCTGTATTTTTTATTATTCTGTATCCTCTTTTTTTTTTTTTTTTTTTTTTAAATTTCTATATTGCACTACTACGGACTGACGCAAAACTGCATTTCGTTGTACCCATACTCAGTATTTGTGCAATGACATTAAAGTTGAATTGAATTGAATTGAATTGAATTAGTTCCATTCAGATCGAGTGTTGGGACACAGGTCCTGCTGTTGGCCACTGACTGACAAATGGCAAATTCTTCACCCTGAAGATTACATCAGCCGCAGCAAGAGGCATTGAAACTTACCGAATAGCGAAAGGCCTGGGTAGAGTGGATGTGGAAAGGATGTTTCCACTGGTGGGAGAGTCTAGGACCAGAGGGCACAGCCTCAGAATGAAATGATGTACCTTTAGAAAGGAGATGAAGAGGAATTTCTTTAGTCAGAGGGTGGTGAATCTGTGGGATTCATTGCCACAGAAGGCTATGGAGGCCGTCAATGGATATCTTAAAGTGGCGATCGACATATACTTGATTAGTCTGGGTGTCAGAGGTTATGGGCTATGGGGTTGAGAGTAAAAGATAGATCAGCCATGATTGAATGACAAGAGTAGACTTGATAAGCTGAATGGCCAAATTCTAATGAACCTAGAACCTCAGCTGGAGCCTGGGATCTCATCTTGCCTGATCTTTGTAGAGCATGCATGGTTTGAAAGTCAGAGTTGAGTAATGTTTGCTGCTGATTATGGACTTCCTCCAACCACCCACAGCTGTCTTTATTTAAAACTATTTTGCTTTGCTTCACTTGAAACTAATATTCATGATGGTGTCAGGGCCAGCATGGTCCACATCACCCTGCACGATGGTTCGTCCACGGGAAACAACTGTCTGTGTAAAAGCACTTCACCTTAGGATGTGGAGAGGGTGCAGAGGATGCATATCTGAACGCTGCCTGGATAAGAGGGCATTAGCTACAGGGAGAGGTTGCACACACGTGGATTATTTTCTCTACAATGCCGTAGGTTGTGGGAAGCCACCGAGCCAGACCCCCAAATACAACCCGGCGGACCAGGGCCTAGTAGTAGTCACCTCGTGGGACCAGCAGACCAGGGCTTGGTAGAAGTAGTCACCTTGCCAACTGGGGCTGTGCTAGGGCCTGGTAACCTGGTAACCTGGTAACCGTGGGCCCAGCAGGCCAGGGCCTGGTAGGAGTAGCCGCTGTGCTGGGCCTGCTCGTGGCACCAGCAGACCGCGGCCTGCAGTAGGTAGTCACCATGCCAACTCCTGCTAGACTAGACTTTGAAAATGGCACCAAAATATGGCATCTCTTGCATGCGGAATCAGTGGACTATTTTTGTACACTTGATATCAGGGATGTACTTGGGGTTGGCAATGCTCTAGTGGACTGTTGGGATGTAAATAATTCCACTGTGCGTTTGCACTTCACACAAGTGACCTGACGGAAGTGTATACAATTATGAGAGGCATAGCTGGGGTAGGTAAGTCACGCACAGGCACCCTCCATATGGAGAATAGCACCCTGGAGGCACCCATGGTCAGCCATGACCGAAGGGGGCCTAATTTGAGGAAGGACATCCTTGTGATTGAGGGAGTGCAACGTAGGTTCACGAGATTGATCCCTGGGATGGCGGGACTGTCATATGAGGAAAGATTGAAAAGACTAGGCTTGCATTCACTGGAGTTTAGAAGGATGAGAGGGAGATCTTATAGAAACATATACAATTATAAAAGGACTGGACAAGCTAGACGCAGGAAAAATGTTCCCAATGTTGGGCGAGTCCAGAACCAGGTGCCACAGTCTTAGAATAAAGGGGAGGTCATTTAAGACTGAGGTGAGAGAAAACTTTATCACCCAAAGAGTTGTGAATTTATGGAATTCCCTGCCACAGAGGGCAGTGGAGGCCAAGTCACTGGATGGATTTAAGAGAGAGTTAGATCGAGCTCTAGGGGCTAGTGGAGTCAAGGGATATGGGGAGAAGGCAGGCACGGGTTATTGATTGTGGACGATCAGCCATGATCGCAATGAATGGCGGTGCCGGCTCGAAGGGCCGAATGGCCTCATCCTGCACCTATTTTCTATGTTTCTAAGGAAAGCTAGGGTAGATAGTCAGAACCTTTTTCCCAGAGTGGAAAAATCAAATACGAGGAAGGTGAGAGGGGTAAAATGTAAAGATATACAGGGTAGGTTTTATAAAGAGAGGGAGGTGAGTGCGTGGAATACATTGCCAGGTGTGGTGGTGGAGGCAGATATGATGCTAGTAGTTTATTTAAGAGATTTCTGGGAAGGCATATGGATATGCTGTGAATGGGTGCCTTGTGTACGCAGATAGGATTTGCCTTTGGCATCGTGTTCAGCGCAGACATTGAGGGGTACTGTGAGGGGATGATCAGCCATGGTCACATTGAATGGCGGTGCTGGCTCGAAGGGCCGAATGGCCTATTCCTGCACCTATTGTCTATTGTCCCGTAAGGCCGGTTCCTGTGCTGTATTTTAATTTAGAGAAACAGCATGGATACAGACTTTACGGCGCACCGAACCTCACCAACAATCAATCACCATTTTCACTAGTTCAATATCATCCCACTTTCTCATCAACTCCTTGCACACAAGGGGCAATTCACACAGGTCAATTGACCTACAACCCTGCCCTTGTTTGGTGTAGGGAATGAAACCGGAGCACCCGTGCAGTCACAGGGAGAATGTGAAAACTCACATAGTCAGGATGGAACCCTTGTCTCTAGTGCTGTGAGGCAGTAGCTCTACCCGCTGTGCCACTGTGCTGCCCTGTTCTTTACTGTTCAATATCTTATTCCCACTGACTTATTTTCTCTTTCATTTTTATCTTGATAAAATATTTTTCCATTTCTCATTCGAAGTGATCACAGATTTTCCATCCACTGATGACAACATATTTCATATCTTTGCTCTTTTGAAAGAAGGAGAGTAAATCTTTAGTTTCAGACAGTGAGGAAGATTGAACTTTTTGCAGCCTAATTACAGCCATTGACGCAGTGGAAATTGTCTTTCCAATTTTCATTATCAAATGGCTGACAACGTTGAACACATCTTCTCCATCAGCTCTTTGATGTTTATGTTCTATCATCAGCTTTAGTCATCTCTTCATTCATCCCTCTCAGTCATCACACCAGCTGAGTAAATCACCTCCATGGGAATACACAAGGTGCTGGTGTTGTGTTTCAGCCGTTGTAATAAACTGAACCCTTACACCACGATAAAGGTCCAAAGACATTATTAATGATATAGCATATATAACTTCATGCTAGCACGTCTCTCTAATTCTAAAGGGAACATGCAGGGAGGGTTACTGTAAAGCTAGTGGGCGTAACTACAAAAGCATGACTAATAAGTGACACTGATCTACAGCTAGAGAAACTCAGCGGGTCAGGCTGCATCCCTGGCCAATGGGGATTGATGACGTTTCAGGTCAGTCTAAAGAAGGGTCCCGACTCGAAACGTTGTCAATAGACAATATGTGCAGGATTGGGCCATTCGTCCCTTCGAATCAGCACCGCCATTCAATGTGATCATGGCTGATCATCCACAATTAGTACCCCGTTCCTGCCTTCTCTCCATATCCCTTAAATCCGCTATCCCTAAGAGCTCTATCTCTCTTGAAAGCATCCAGAAAACCAGCCTCCACCGCCCTCTGAGGCAGAGAATTCCACAGACTCACAACTCTGTGTGTGAAAAAGTGTTTCCTCATCTCCGTTCTAAATGGCTTACTCCTTATTCTTAAACTGTGGGCCCTGCTTCTGGACTCCCCCAACATTGGGAACATGTTTCCTGCCTCTAGCGTGTCCAAACTCTTAATAATCTTATATGTTTCAATAAAATCCCCTCATCCTTCTAAATTCCAGAGTATACACTCAGCCGCTCCAATCTATCAGCATATGACAGTCCCGCCATCCCAGGAATTAACCTTGTAAACCTACGCTGCACTCCCTCAATAGCAAGAATGTCCTTCCTCAAATTAGGGGACCAAAACTGCACACATTACTCCAGGTGTGGTCTCACTAGGGACCTGTACAACTGCAGAAGGACCTCTTTGCTGCTATACTCAACTCCTCTTGTTATGAAGGCCAACATGCCATTTACTTTCTTCACTGCCTGCTGTACCAGCATGCTTACTTGCCCAGATTCCGTTGTACCTCCCCTTTTCCCAACGACACCATTTAGATAATAATCTGCCTTCCTGTTTTTGCCACCAAATTGGATAACCTCACATTTATCCACATTAAACTGCATCTGCCATGCATCTCCCCACTCACCCAACCTGTCCAAGTCACCCTGCATTCTCATAGCATCCTCCTCACAGTTCACACTGCCACCCAGCTTTTTGTCATCTGCAAATTTGCTAACGTTACTTTGAATTGTTCATCTAAATCATTAATATCTATTGTAAATAGCTGCGGTCCCAGCACCGAGCCTTGTCCTACAAAGATGCTGCCTGACATAGAAACATAGAAACATAGAAACATAGAAATTAGGTGCAGGAGTAGGCCATTCGGCCCTACGAGCCTGCACCGCCATTCAATATGATCATGGCTGATCATCCAACTCAGTATCCCGTACCTGCCTTCTCTCCATACCCTCTGATCCCCTTAGCCACAAGGGCCACATCTAACTCCCTCTTAAATATAGCCAATGAACTGGCCTCGACTACCCTCTGTGGCAGAGAGTTCCAGAGATTCACCACTCTCTGTGTGAAAAAAGTTATTCTCATCTCGGTTTTAAAGGATTTCCCCCTTATCCTTAAGCTGTGACCCCTTGTCCTGGACTTCCCCAACATCGGGAGCAATTTCCTGCATCTAGCCTGTCCAACCCCTTAAGAATTTTGTAAGTTTCTATAAGATCCCCTCTCAATCTCCTAAATTCTAGAGATTATAAACCAATTCTATCCAGTCTTTCTTCATAATACAGTACTGACATCCCAGGAATCAGTCTGGTGAACCTTCTCTGCACTCCCTCTATGGCAATAATGTCCTTCCTCAGATTTGGAGACCAAAACTGTACGCAATACTCCAGGTGTGGTCTCATCAAGACCCTGTACAACTGCAGTAGAACCTCCCTGCTCCTATACTCAAATCCTTTTGCTATGAAAGCTAACATACCATTCGCTTTCTTCACTGCCTGCTGCACCTGCATGCCCACTTTCAATGACTGGTGTACCATGACACCCAGGTCTCGCTGCATCTCCCCTTTTCCTAGTCGGCCACCATTTAGATAATAGTCTGCTTTCCTGTTTTTGCCACCAAAATGGATAACCTCACATTTATCCACATTATACTGCATCTGCCAAACATTTCCCCACTCACCCAGCCTATCCAAGTCAGCTTGCAGTCTCCTAGCATCCTCCTCACAGCTAACACTGCCCCCCAGCTTAGTGTCATCCGCAAACTTGGAGATATTGCCTTCAATTCCCTCATCCAGATCATTAATATATATTGTAAATAGCTGGGGTCCCAGCACTGAGCCTTGCGGTACCCCACTAGTCACTGCTTGCCATTGTGAAAAGGACCCGTTTACTCCTACTCTTTGCTTCCTGTTTGCCAGCCAGTTCTCTATCCACATCAATACTGAACCCCCAATGCCGTGTGCTTTAAGTTTGTATACTAATCTCTTATGTGGGACCTTGTCGAAAGCCTTCTGGAAGTCCAGATACACCACATCCCCTGGCTCTCCCCTATCCACGCTACTAGTTACATCCTCGAAAAATTCTATAAGATTCGTCAGACATGATTTACCTTTTGTAAATCCATGCTGACTTTGTCCAATGATTTCACCACTTTCCAAATGTGCTGCTATCCCATCTTTAATAACTGACTCTAGCAGTTTCCCCACTACCGATGTTAGACTAACTGGTCTGTAATTCCCCGTTTTCTCTCTCCCTCCCTTCTTAAAAAGTGGGGTTACGTTTGCTACCCGCCAATCCTCAGGAACTACTCCAGAATCTAAAGAGTTTTGAAAGATTATTACTAATGCATTCACTATTTCTGGAGCTACTTCCTTAAGTACTCTGGGATGCAGCCTATCTGGCCCTGGGGATTTATCGGCTTTTAATCCATTCAATTTACCCAACACCACTTCCCGGCTAACCTGGATTTCACTCAATTCCTCCAACTCCTTTGACCCGCGGTCCCCTGCTATTTCCGGCAGATTATTTATGTCTTCCTTAGTGAAGACGGAACCAAAGTAGTTATTCAATTGGTCCGCCATATCCTTGTTCCCCATGATCAACTCACCCGTTTCTGACTGCAAGGGACCTACATTTGTTTTAACTAATCTCTTTCTTTTCACATATCTATAAAAACTTTTGCAGTCAGTTTTTATGTTCCCTGCCAGTTTTCTTTCATAATCTATTTTTCCTTTCCTAATTAAGCCCTTTGTCCTCCTCTGCTGGTCTCTGAATTTCTCCCAGTCCCAGTCTCCCAGTATGCTGCTTTTTCTGGCTAATTTGTACGCATCATCCTTCGCTTTGATACTATCCCTGATTTCCCTTGTTATCCACGGATGCACTACCTTCCCTGATTTATTCTTTTGCCAAACTGGGATGAACAATTTTTGTAGTTCATCCATGCAGTCTTTAAATGTCTTCCATTGCATATCCACCGTCAACCCTTTTAGAATTAATTGCCAGTCAATCTTGGCCAATTCACGTCTCATACCCTCAAAGTTACCTTTCTTTAAGTTCAGAACCATTGTTTCTGAATTAACAATGTCACTCTCCATCCTAATGAAGAACTCAACCATATTATGGTCACTCTTGCCCAAGGGGGCACGTACAACAAGACTGCTAACTAACCCTTCCTCATTACTCAATACCCAGTCTAAAATAGCCTGCTCTCTCGTTGGTTCCTCTACATGTTGATTTAGATAACTATCCCGCATACATTCCAAAAAATCCTCTTCCTCAGCACCCCTGCCAATTTGATTCACCCAATCTATATGTAGATTGAAGTCACCCATTATAACGGTTTTGCCTTTGTCGCACGCATTTCTAATTTCCTGTTTGATACCATCTCCAACTTCACTACTACTGTTAGGTGGCCTGTACACAACACCCACCAGCGTTTTCTGCCCCTTAGTGTTTCGCAGCTCTACCCATACCGATTCCACATCCTCCAAACTAATGTCCTTCCTTTCCATTGCGTTAATCTCCTCTCTAATCAGCAACGCTACCCCACCTCCTTTTCCTTTCTCTCTATCCCTCCTGAATATTGAATATCCCTGGATGTTCAGCTCCCAGCCTTGGTCACCCTGGAGCCATGTCTCCGTGATCCCAACTATATCATAGTCATTAATAGCTATCTGCACATTTAAGTCATCCACCTTATTACGAATGCTCCTTGCATTGAGACACAAAGCCTTCAGGCTTGTTTTTACAACACTCTTACCCCTTATACAATTATGTTGAAAAGTTGCCCTTTTTGATTTTTGCCCTGGTTTTGTCTGCCTGCCACTTTTACTTTTCACCTTGCTACCTATTGCTTCTACCCTCATTTTACACCCCTCTGTCTCTACGCTCACACATTTAAGAAACCCTTTCCATTTAACTCCATCCTCCACTATCCCATTCGACACCCCACCCCCCTTATTCAGTTTAAAACCACCCGTGTAGCAGTGGCAAACCTGCCTGCCAGAATGCTGGTCCCACACCTGTTAAGATGCAATCCGTCCCTTTTGTACAGTTCCCCCTTACCCCAAAACAGATCCCAGTGATCTAAGAATCTAAATCCCTGCCCCGTGCACCAGTTCCTCAGCCACACGTTCAGGTCCCGTATCTCCCGGTTGCTGCTCTCGCCAGCACGAGGAACTGGAAGCAAACCGGAGATAACAACCCTGGAGGTCCTGCTTTTCAGCATTTTTCCGAGCTCTCTAAAGTCACGCTGCAGAATATTCATCCCCTTCTTTCCGACATCGTTTGTGCCGACATGCACTACCACTTCCGGATGTTCACCTTCGCCCTTGAGGATTTTCTGCACTCTGTCCGTGACATCGTGGATCAGGGCACCAGGAAGGCAGCACACCATCCTCGCATCCCGTCTGTTGCCGCAGAAACCCCTGTCCGTACCTCTCACAATGGAGTCTCCCACTACAATGGCGTTGCCTGCCTTAGGCCTTTTTGGTTTTGGCTCAACAGCCCTATTCGCATCACAAGCCGGTCCGCCGCCCAGTGTAAACACCTCTTCTGTCCCGACAGCTTCTAAGTGGGTGAACCTGTTCACAAGAGGTACAACCCCCGGGGACGTTGGCATTCCATGCTTCCCTCCCGTTCTCACTGTCTCCCACCTTCTCTCTTCCAGTACCTTCGGTGTAACCCGCTTCTGACCCGCTGAGTTACTCCTGCATTTTGTGTCTATCCTTGGTAAATCAGCATCTGCAGTTCCTTGCTCCCAAATCACATCCATGCTTCCTTTCAACCTTGCGAAGCTTGCGGACCCACTGTGCCAAGTGAGTACAGGGGGTGAGGAGGAAAAATCAGTGACACAGTCTCATCAAACCCTCCCTCATGGCCTCACTGTGATGCCTTGCTCATTATGATCAGAACTGCTTGTTCCCTGAGGAATAACTTGGGAGTTCTGGTACAGGATTCCCAAATGTTAATTTGCAAATTAATTCAGTAGTAAAGAAGGCTAATGCAATGCTCGCATTTATTTTGGGAGGACTAGAATATAAAAACTGGGATGCAATGCGTTATAAGGCACTAGCTAGAACACATGTAGAGTATTGTGAGCAGTTTTGGGCCCTTTATCTGAGGACAGATGTGCTGGTGTTGGAGTTTATGGGAATGAGTGTTTGATGAGAAAGCTCATGGCATGTTCAAGAGTCAATAGTCAAGAGTCAAGAGAGTTTTATTGTCACATATCCCGGACGGGACAATTAAATTCTTACTTGGCCTTCATTGCGGGAGGATTGGAGTTTAGGAGCAAGGAATTCCTACTGCAGTTGTACAGGGCCCTGGTGAGACTGCATCTGGAGTATTATGTGCAATTTTGGCCTCCTAATTTGAGGAAGGACATTCTTGCTATTGAGGGAGTGCAGCGTAGGTTTACAAGGTTAATTCCTGGGATGGCGGGACTGACATGTGATGAAAGAATGGGTCAACTGGGCTTGTATTCACTGGAATTTAGAAGGATAAGAGGGGATCTTATAGAAACATATAACATTCTTAAAGGATTGGACAAGCCAGATGCAGGAAAAATGTTCCCGATGTTGGGGGAGTCCAGAACCAGGGGTCACAGTTTAAGAATAAGGGGTAGGCCATTTAGGACTGAGATAAGGAAAAACTTTTTCACCCAGAGAGTGGTGAGTCTGTGGAATTCTCTGCCGCAGAAAGCAGTGGAGGCCAATTCACTGGATGTTTTCAAGAGAGAGTTAGATTTAGCTCGAAGGGCTAAAGGAATCAAGGGATATGGCGAGAAAGCAGGAATGGGGTACTGATTTTAGATGATCAGCCATGATCATAATGAATGGCGGTGCTGGCTCAAAGGGCCGAATGGCATACTCCTGCTTCTATGTTTCCTTGATTAGCTCTGGTACATGGTAGCAGGTGTTGAATGCCACCCACGAGGCCTGGCTTTGCAGTGGTGTCGCTGAGGTAAAGGAGGTGGTTGCCATGACCTCCACCCCTTGTTCTGGTGTTACGATGGTCTGCTTTTGTATTGGGAAAGACACTGGGCTCGGCAGTGACCACACCGACACCCGCAGTAGGGTCAACTCGTATGTATATCATGTACTGTGGTATGAAAGTCCAGAAGCACATGGGGGCGCTGTCCCTCACCGTCAGGTGCACATGTGGAGACGCTGGTGATCTTTTTCTTGACCCGGCAGCTCAGTCCTGGTCTCCAAGGAGGAGGTGTAAAATCTAAAGGGCCTGTCCCACTTGGCGATTTTTTCAGCGACTGCCAGCATCATTGACTGACGTATCAGGTCACCGAACAATTAGTGGCGGTGAAGTGCCGTGGCGACGTATTGAATCGCGGTGTTTCCTCAAGTGTCGCAACATTTTATTTGTCGCGGCTGAAATGTTCAAAATCTTTCGGCGACCCTGATACATCGGTCAATGACGCCGGCAGTCGCAGCAAAAATGGCCAAGTGGGACAGGCCCTTAAGGCTTCCCGCTGCAGTTCACTCTTGCCTTGAGAGGAGGCTCTGGTAGTCTCAGGTTCATCCTGCTGGCTCAGCCTTGTGCGCTGAGGTCTCTGGATTATGTTGCCGGCTCTGTCTTTGTCTCTGTGTCTGGGTACAGCCCCTCATTGACCGTGGGCAGGAGGAGGTACCGATGTCTCGGGAATGGTGAAGGGGAAAGATCTAATAGGAACCTGAATAGCAACTGTTTTACACAAATGTGGTTGGTGTATGGAATGAGCTGCCAGAGCTGAGGCTGGTACTATTGGACAGTTACTTGGATAGGAGAGGTTTAGAGGGATTTGGGCCAAACTCCCGGGTCGCTGCTGTGGCCCAACCCCGGAGCTCGGAAGCTCCACCTTTGGAGGTCATGTTTGACTAATCTTCTTGGATTTTTTTAAGAGGTTACTCGGGAAATTGATGAGGGTAAAGCAGTGGATGTTGTATATATGGACTTCAGTAAGGCCTTTGACAAGGTTCCTCATGGAAGGTTGGTTAAGAAGGTTCAATTGTTGGGTATTAATGGTGGAGTAGCAAGATGGATTCAACAGTGGCTGAATGGGAGATGCCAGAGAGTAATGGTGGATGGTTGTTTGTCAGGTTGGAGGCCAGTGACTAGTGGGGTGCCACAGGGATCTGTGTTGGGTCCACTGTTGTTTGTCATGTACATCAATGATCTGGATGATGGTGTGGTAAATTGGATTAGTAAGTATGCAGATGATACTAAGATAGGTGGGGTTGTGGAAAATGAAATAGATTTTCAAAGTCTACAGAGAGATTTATGCCAGTTGGAAGAGTGGACTGAAAGATGGCAGATGGAGTTTAATGCTGATAAGTGTGAGGTGCTACATCTTGGCAGGACAAATCAAAATAGGACGTACATGGTAAATGGTAGGGAATTGAAGAATGCAGGTGAACAGAGGGATCTGGGAATAACTGTGCACAGTTCCCTGAAAATGGAATCTCATGTAGATAGGGTGGTAAAGAAAGCTTTTGGTGTGCTGGCCTTTATAAATCAGAGCATTGAGTATAGAAGTTGGGATGTAATGTTAAAATTGTACAAGGCATTGGTGAGGCCAATTCTGGAGTATGGTGTACAATTTTGGTCGCCAAATTATAGGAAGGACGTCAACAAAATAGAGAGAGTACAGAGGAGATTTACTAGAATGTTGCCTGGGTTTCAGCAACTAAGTTACAGAGAAAGGTTGAACAAGTTAGGGCTTTATTCTTTGGAGCGCAGAAGGTTAAGGGGGGATTTGATAGAGGTCTTTAAAATGATGAGAGGATAGACAGAGTTGACTGTGGATAAGCTTTTCCCACTGAGAGTAGGGAAGATTCAAACAAGGGGGACATGACTTGAGAATTAAGGGACAGAAGTTTAGGGGTAACATGAGGGGGAACTTCTTTACTCAGAGAGTGGTGGCTGTGTGGAATGAGCTTCCAGTGAAGGTGGTGGAGGCAGGTCGTTTTTATCATTTAAAAATAAATTGGATAGTTATATGGACGGGAAAGGAATGGAGGGTTATGGTCTGAGCGCAGGTAGATGGGACTTTGGGAGAATACGTGTTCGGCATGGACTAGAAGGGTCGAGATGGCCTGTTTCCGTGCTGTAATTGTTATATGGTTATATGGTTATATCGGGAGCTCGCGGGTCCAGGTGGGAGACCGTTTTTCGGAGTTCCCGCAACGCAACTTCTCCAGTCCGTGTCACGGGGTTGGAACGACCCGGAGCGGAGTCGTACATCGCCCGGCGCGGCTTTAATGGCCACGGGACATTCCAGCGCCCGCCGGGGGCTCCAACATCGTGACATTTAGACCTGGAGCGGGGCCGTACATCGCCCGGCGCGGCCGAAAATGGCCGTGGGACTTACCATCGCCCGCCTGGGGCTTTGACATCGGGAGAGAAATGGTGCAGGGGAGAGAAAAGACTTTGCCTTCCATCACAGTGAGGAGGAGATTCACTGTGATGGATGTTTCTGTGAATTGAATTGTGTGTATGTCTTGTAGGAAATTGTCTTTGTTTGTATGACTGTGGAAACGGAGTTTCGTTTGAGCCTCACTGAGGTTCAAATGACATGTAATAAATATTGTTTTGTATTGTATTAAACACAGAGATTAGTGTAGATGGTGCATGTGGGTCAGCATGGGCAGGTTGGGCCAAAGGGCCTATTTCCACACTGTATAACCCTATCTCAAAAATCTCAATCATGTTTCTCAGAGATGACCTCCTGTACACAAAGCCCTGGTGACTATCCCTAATACATCCACACTTTCCAGATGTGAGCAAAACCTGACTTTTGTAAAACGCATCAGTAATTTGCTGGCCACTGATGTAAGGCTCACTGGGCCATAATTACCTGGTTTCCCTGTTGCTCTTCTGTTACAACGGAACAACATTGGATTCGTCAAAGATCCTTGTCAGGGCCCCCACATTCTCCTCTCTTGCCTCTCTCAATACCTAACCAAGGATAGTCCCCATCAGCCCTGGGACCTATCCACCTTAGTGTGTTTGTACAGACTAAACACTTGGTCCTCCTGTATATCAGCATGCTCTAGAATATCAGCATACCCCTTCTTGATCTCAGTGTCTTCCATGAACACGGCTATGAAATACTCATGACACATAAATTCCCTTCTTGGTTCTCAGCCGATCCCTTTCAATGCATGTATAAAATGGAATCTTCATTAATCTGCTCACCAGCAACATTCCAGGTCTCCTTTTCTCCCTCCCGATTCCCTGTGTAATTCCTTTCCTCATATTCTTCAATGGCCCTGTCTGATTTTAGCATCTTGAACACGACGCCTGTGTCCTTTCTCTGTTTGGCTAAGCTTGCAACACATTTGAACCTTTCCACCCCTGTCTGTGTTGGTGTCAGGACCACACTGGCCCTTCAACAGCTCCCACGTATCGGATGTGGACTTACTCAATACCAGCCACTCCCAATTTACTGATAACATCCCTGGCAGCTTCTGCAAGAATTATATCCAGATGAATGCCAACAGATGTTTCTGGGAGATTTCCGGCCACTCATGTACGTAATTAGATTCTGAAAAATAACCATTAGTGAAGTAGTGATTAACAAATGGAAGCCTTGCCAAGTGTACTGGGTTATGCTCCTTGAGCTGGTGACACATCGGTTTCACAAACAAGCTGGAAGTCAATGAAGACGTAACCATTAATTTCTCTAAACTTGGATGTTAAAAGCCTGTAATTTGGATGGTAAAGCTGCAAAAATTGAGGAAGACAGTGGCTTTTTTTTGTTGTTCCGGTAAATGAAGAAGTGTCGAACTGAGTCAAACTTATTGCCATCTGCACGTTAGGGTAGATACAGGTACAATGACATTCTTACCTACAGCAGATATCACAGACAAACACACAGGAGTTTGGATTCAGACACCACACACAAAACAACTAATTCCACACAAACTTGACATAAATGTCCACAAGACACAAAGGAAAAAGACAAAAAGAAGGCTCAATTAGAAAACAAGTCCTTGGTGGTGCAAGGGTTGGTCTGTAGTGGTCCGTTGCTGAGGTGGGATTAGGGTTGTGCCGGTTGGTTCAGGAACCTGATGGTTGTAGGAAAGTATCTGTTCTGAACCTGGTGTTGTGGGACTTGAGGCTCCTGTACCCCCAGCCCCACAGTGGCAGGGACAAGAGGTATGGCCCGCGTGGTGGGATCCTTGGTGATGGATGAGACAGTGCCTGAGCTGGACCCATAGACTGCAGCTCTGTGCTGGACCCATAGACTGCAGCTCCGTGCTGGACCCATAGACTGCAGCTCTGTGCTGGGCCTATAGACTGCAGCTCCGTGCTGGACCCATAGACTGCAGCTCCATGCTGGGCCCATAGACTGCAGCTGAGCTGGGCCCAGGATAGCTCCGTGCTGGGACCAGGACAGCTCCATGCTGGGCCCATAAGGGCCTGTCCCACTTAGGCGATTGCCGGCAACAGTCACAGTCGTAGCAGGTCACCGAAAAACTGGTGACTGGACCCCCCCTACGATAATGTCTACGATAACCTAACACCTAGTCGACGTCAAGCTACGGCAAGCTACCGACAACCGGCGACCCATTAGGAAGCCCACCTACGACCACACCTACGACCACACAGACGACAACCTATGACACCTACGTCCACCCGTGACAAGCTACGACCCTGTCGGCAACAACTGAAGACAATTCAGTCACCGGTACCTGTCGTCGGTTGATGTAGGTAGTCGCCAATTCACCGAAGTCAGCACCCGGTGACAGTCTACTCCACCCGGCAACAACCTGCGTCAACCTGTCGACAACCTATGACCGCACCTACATCAGGAGAAGACAAGCTACGTCAAGCCCACAGTCGCCGAAACGTTTTGAACATTTCAAAATCCAGCGGCGACAAGAAAAAAGTTACTTTAGGCGGCTTGAGGAGACGACTCACGACCAGACAGGCGTCACCCCGCGACCTTGTGGCGACAGCATAGTCGCCTGAGGTCGCCAAAAAAAATCAGGGGCTCTCGACTGCAGCTCTGTGCTGGGACCAGGACAGCTTTGTGTTGAGCCCAGAGCTCTGTGTTGGGTCAGGATAGTTCATCCAGGATGTCAGCACCATGGATTTGGCAAACTGCTAACTCTCTCTACCCATAAACACGGGTGCGTGATCTCCAAACTTCCCATTTCTGAAGTTCAAGACGAGTTTGGTGGTTTTGTTAACGTTGAGTGAAAGGTTGTTGCTGCAGTGATTCTTGATTCAAATATGATGTAGGTGGGGACAGTTGTGTTACAGAGTTTTTGATGAAGCTGCATGAACTAAATGCCACTCAAGGGCGCAGCGAGGTGAATAGAGTTTAGCAATATATTACCCACAACATTACAGATGGCCAGTCCACACAGCAGTGTGGAGCAGTGGGAAGGAACTGCATGTGGCTTCCACTGTCTGAAGAAGGGTCTCGCCCTGAAATGTCACCCATTCCATCACCCCACAGATGCTGCCTGTCCCGCTGAGTTACTCCAGCACTTTGTGTCTAACTGCTGCTTCTATTCCTCCTTTCTGGCATCTTGTCAATGAACAGGTGAAAAGATTTTAAAAATATGTTTTATTTAGTCTAGATTAATTTAGTTTAGAGGAACAGCGCAGAAACAGGCCCTTCAGCCCACCGAGTCCGCGCCGACCAGCGATCCCTGCACGCTTACACTATCCTACACACACTGGAAACAATTTACATTTATACCATGGCAATATGGGGTGGCACGAGGTGAGGCGTGGTGGCGTAGGCAGTGACGCGCGGTAACGTGCGGCGCCCCAGGATTTTGCAATGCTCAAAATCCTCGCACGCCACATGCGTGACGCATCCCTTGCGCACACTGACGTACTGATAGAAACATAGAAACATAGAAATTAGGTGCAGGAGTAGGCCATTCGGCCCTTCGAGCCTGCACCGCCATTCAATATGATCATGGCTGATCATCCAACTCAGTATCCCGTACCTGCCTTCTCTCCATACCCTCTGATCCCCTTAGCCACAAGGGCCACATCTAACTCCCTCTTAAATATAGCCAATGAACTGGCCTCGACTACCCTCTGTGGCAGGGAGTTCCAGAGATTCACCACTCTCTGTGTGAAAAAGTTCTTCTCATCTCGGTTTTAAAGGATTTCCCCCTTATCCTTAAGCTGTGACCCCTTGTCCTGGACTTCCCCAACATCGGGAGCAATCTTCCTGCATCTAGCCTGTCCAACCCCTTAAGAATTTTGTAAGTTTCTATAAGATCCCCTCTCAATTTCCTAAATTCTAGAGAGTATAAACCAAGTCTATCCAGTCTTTCTTCATAAGACAGTCCTGACATCCCAGGAATCAGTCTGGTGAACCTTCTCTGCACTCCCTCTATGGCAATAATGTCCTTCCTCAGATTTGGAGACCAAAACTGTACGCAATACTCCAGGTGTGGTCTCACCAAGACCCTGTACAACTGCAGTAGAACCTCCCTGCTCCTGTACTCAATGTACTCTGTACTCTGATGACGTACGCTGACGTACTGATAGTGCACATGTAGCACGTGGTGACGCATGGTTACGCACGTAGACGCACGAACGTTGCCTATGCTAATTTATTATGCATCACCGTGCGTGAGTGGCCGTGTATGTCGAGAGCTCCAACGATGCAGCGGCTCGACCAGCCCTGACGCGGGGTCCGATCACCCGGCACGGGGGAGCTGACATCCCCCCGATGCAGGAACAGATCGCCCCGATGCGGACGGCCCAAACGCAGCCGGCTACGGGAGTCAAGATCATCCCGTCAACTGAAGGCTCGCGGCCCCCGACCGCGAGAACAAAGAAGGGAAGAGATTTGAACTTTTTTTTTCATCTTCCATCACAGTGAGGAATGTGGAGGAGTCACTGTGGTGGATGTTTATGTTCAAATGTGTTTTGTGTGTTCTGTTGCTTTTTATTTGTATGACTGACTTGGCAAATGAAATTCCTCGTATGTTGCAAAACATACTTGGCTGATAAAGTATTATTGCGATTGTGATCTAAAATAATAGTGTGGGGGGCATGATTCTCTCTCCGGCAAGCCCGGCCCTGACTTGCTATCACTGTGACCGCAGGGGGCTGCAGCATATGTCAGAGGCTAATGGCTCAGTGTCACCCTGCCATTATCTAGTTTCCAAATGAACGTTCCCAGTCGGGGATTGTGACCACGTATACAATCGTGCAGTGTGGAGCCAGATGGACAGCAAAAAGCCTCCAACTAATGGGATTCATGGAAGAAGCATTGCAGAAAACATTATCATTTTATTGGTCACAAAACAACCTGGTGTTTGTATTGTCTCCTGCTTGGCTGATTGTGTCAGAATCAGCCACCCAGACCTAACGTGGACACAAGTACTGCTAGTGTATTCACACTCAGCAACCAGACATCCAGCAATGACATTCCTCCCTTCCGACAGCCATCTTGGACACAAACTAAAATATTCACTTACACACAAAAATCATCCCCCCACAATGGTTACCACTGTGGGGGAAGGCACAATGTCCAGTCCCCATCCCCAGTTCTCCCAAAGTCAGGCCTATTGAGGCCTCCGCTATAGCCTCTACGAAGGCCCGATGTTCCTGGCCGTTCTGGCCGGGTGCTGTTGCCCCGGCGTCGGGAGAGTCCTCTCAGCGGCTGGGCCACCTGGAACGGCCGCTTCCTAACGGGACCGCGGCTTCCGAAGCCGACAAGGAGCTCCCAGGCTCCCGATGTTGAAGTCGGCGCCGCCCGCTCCGCTCCGCAGACCCGCAGCCCGGAGGTGATGAACTCGGCAGTCACAGCTCACCGGAGCTCCAGCGCGTCGATCCAGCGCGGCGACCCAGGCAAGGCATCGCCCGCTCCGCTCCGCGATAGCGCTCCAGCGCTGTGCCGCCACCGAAGCCGAGGTGCTGGGCGGTCCCCGCCAGGAAACGGCGCTCCACGCCCGCTGGTAGGCCGCGAGGACGGGTCGACGGGGCAGCCCGGAGAAAAAGCTGCCTCACCGACCAGGTAGGGACCTAGAAATATAGTTACCTTCCCCCACACATTAAAACGTCTATTTCTCCAACAAACAAAGCACAGGACTCACTAAAACTACAAAAATGCTAACCAGCAGCCGTTCTCCAAGATGGCTCCTCCCCTCCGAAGATGTGTTTAAGAGGCACACGGATGTGCCGAGAATGGAGGTATGTGGATCACATGCAGGCAGATAAGAGATGGGCTTGGCATCATGTTCAGCACGGACATTGTGGGCCGAAGGGCCTGTTCCTGCACTGTGCTATGTTCTGTATGTTACACTATATTCTGCATTGTTTCCATTCTCTTTCTGTTATACTTGTGTTGTTTGATTGTAATCTGTACGGTATGATTTCACTGATCAGCGCATCAAACACCGCTTCTCTCAGTCGCTGGGTTGATTTCCTGCCTTTGCGCTAGGATTTAATCTTCATTCAGTGAACCCACTGGTTCATAGTCTCGCTGCTGGCCACTGATAGAACTATGCTGATGATTCTCTTTCTGTCCAAGTTATGGTCAGTTTGATAGGGATTTGAACATAGCACAGTACAGACCAGAGCAGCACAATGGACAATAGACAATAGACAACGGGTGCAGGAGTAGGCCATTCGGCCCTTCGAGCCAGCACCGCCATTCAATATGATCATGGCTGATCATCCCCAATCAGTACCCCGTTCCTGCCTTCTCCCCATATCCCCTGACTCCGCTATCTTTAAGAGCCCTATCTAGCTCTCTCTTGGAAGCATCCAGAGAACCTGCCTCCACCGCCCTCTGAGGCAGAGAATTCCACAGACTCACAACTCTCTGTGAGAAAAAGTGTTTCCTCATCTCCGTTCTAAATGGCTTACTCCTTATTCTTAAACTGTGTGTGGCCCTGGTTCTGGACTCCCCCAACATCGGGAACATGTTTCCTGCCTCTAACGTGTCCAAACCCTTAATAATCTTATATGTTTCAAGATCCCTTCTCACCCTTCTAAACTCCAGAGTGTACAAGCCCAGTCGCTCCATTCTCTCAGCATATGACAGTCCCGCCATCCCGGGAATTAACCTGGTGACAGTACAGCCCAGAGCAGTACAATACAATACAGCCCAGAGCTGGAGTGTGCAAGATCCTTTGTGGGGGTGGTGTTTGGACTGTGTAGATGTGTGCAGGGCAGTAAAGGCCAGTCCTGTGGTGTGCGCCACAGACGCAGGATCGTGCCCGTGTGCCCGGTCTTCAGTGATGCTGGGGTGCTGCCTTCTCCGCCACTCATGTTACAAACAACCCTACAAATTATTGATGGGCTTGGTTTCATGGTGATTAACCTGTGCCTGCTGGCTCTGACATTGGCCACATGCCAGCCTCACGCTGCTGATCATTAGAACAGCTTGCGCAAGCACCCCACGCTGGCACGGCCCTCGTTGGGACCATGTGCCCGCAGCGGTCAGTTTAGTGTGTGGCCTGTGGCCAATGCTGGGTTTCAGTGGCCTTGTGGACAATGTGGCCACATTGGTCAGCTTAGTGTGTGGTCAAAGGTACACAAAATTGCTGGGGAAACTCAGCGGGTACAGCAGCATCTATGGAGCGAAGGAAATAGGCGACGTTTCGGGCCGAAACCCTTCTTCAGACTAATGGGGGGTGGGGGGGGGAGAAAGAAGGAAAAGGGGAGGAGGAGGAGGAGGAGCCCGAGGACAATGTGGCCACATTGGTCAGCTTAGTGTGTGGTCAATGCTGGGTTTGAGTGGCCCTGTGGACAGAGCAGACCCCCCACACGTCAGGCTGAGCTGCTACACTGAATCATCCCAGCAGACACACCACAACACCCTCCCTGATGGACATTCCCCATCTCCAGCAAGGAGCTAGTATTGTCACTGGCAATATGGAATTACCTGCCGCAGCATAACAGGCCTGTGAACACAGTTTTCATAGATACACAAACAACATTCCATAAATCAATATCCCTGCCAATAAAAGGCCAAAGACCATCGTGCGACCAAGACAGTTCGTAGTTCGTAGGTTAGTTGGTGTTGTGTAGTGTCCAGTAACATGATGGTTGCTGGGAAGAGGCTATTCGTGAACCTGGAGGTCACGGTTTTCAGGCTCCTGTACCTTCTTCCCGATGGTAGCAGCGAGATGAGAGCGTGGCCAGGGTGGTGTGGGTCTCTGATGATGCTGGCTGCCTTTTTGAGGCAGCGACTCCTGTAGATCCCTTCGATGGTGGGGAGGTCAGTACCTGTGATGGACCTTCGATGGTGGGGAGGCCAGTACCTGTGATGGACCTGGCAGCGTCCACCATTCTCTGTAGATCCCTTCATTCCTGGGTGTTTGAGTTGCTGACCCAGTCCGTGATGCAACCAGTCAACATGGTCTCTACTGTACACCTGTAGAAGATCAAGAGCGTGTTTTTCAACATACCAAATCTCCTCAATCTTCTCATGAAGTAGAGGTGTTAATGGGATTTCTTTACGATTGCATTAGTGTACTGGGTCCAGGACAGATGTGCATGCCCAGGAACGTGAAGATTGACACAAAATGCTGGAGTAACTCAGCGGGACAGGCAGCATCTCTGGTTAGATTAGATTAGATTAGATTAGATACCTTTATTAGAAGGAATGGGTGATGTTTAGGGTCGAGACCCTTTTTCAGACTGACAGTCAGGGGAGAGGGACAGACAGAGATAAGGAAGTGTAAAGTGTGAGAATGAGACATCAAAGCAGATGAGTTCAAGGAAAGTGTAGAATAGATCATCGTTAGCTCAGAGAAGGTAACAACAGAGATAACGTTTAATCAGAACGACAGTCAGACTGGTCGGGTTACTTGAAGTTCGAGAAGTCAATGTTCATACCGTTGGGGTGTAAGCGGCCCAAGCGTAATATGAGATGCTGTTCCTCCAATTTGTGCTGGGCCTCACTCTGACAATGGAGGAGGCCCAGGACAGAAAGGTCCGATTGGGAATGGGAGGGGGAGTTGAAGTGTTGAACAACCGGGAGATCAGGTAGGTTTATGCGGACTGAGCGGAGGTGTTCAGCGAAACGATCGCCGAGCCTGCGCTTGGTCTCGCCGATGTACATGAGTTGACACCTGGAACAGCGGATACAGTAGATGAGGTTGGAGGAGGTGCAAGTGAACCTCTGCCTAACCTGAAAGGACTGTCAGGGTCCTTGGACAGAGTCAAGGGGGGGAGGTGTTGGGACAGGTGTTGCATCTCCTGCGGTTGCAGGGGAAGGTACCTGGGGAGGGGGTGGTTTGGGTGTGAAGGGATGAGTTTCCGCTGTTCCAGGTGTGGACTCCTATGTATCGGCGAGACCAAGTGCAGGCTCGGCCATCGTTTCGTTAAACACCTCTGCTCAGTCCGCCTAAGCCTAGTTGATCTCCCAGTTACTAAATACTTTAACTCCCCCTCTCATTCCCTCACTGACCTTTCTGTCCTGGGCCTCCTCCAGTGGCTGGTCGGCATGGACTCGGTGCGCCGATAGGCCTGTTTACATGCTGTACCTCTAGACTCTAAACTAAACTCTAGCCCAATTAATCACACAAGACCAGACCCCATCGACACTTCATGCTGCCTCGGGAAAGCAGGCAACTTGATCAAAGACAACTCGCACACCCTGGTCATTCCCTCTTCTCCCTCTCCCGTACGCCAGAAGATACAAACACTTAAAAACATGCATCAGATGAAGGTAAGGTAGAGGTGTTGCATTTTGGGAAGTCAAACTAGGGCAGGACCATAACGAGGAAGGGTCGGGGCCTGGACAGTGTTGTAGAACAGAGGGGTCTTGGAGCGCAGGGACATGGTTCCCTTAGAGTGAATCATAGGTGGTCAGGGACCGATGTAGAACACAAGGGTGTTGGAGTGCAGGTTCCTGAGAGTGGTCACAGGGAGATAGATAGAGTGTTCAATTATACTTACGTACTTTAGCCTTCATCAGTCAGAGTACTGAGTATAGAGGTTGAGATGTTATGTTAGAATTGTACAAGATGTTGGTGAGGCCACACTTGGAGTATTGTGTTCAGTTTTGGTCACCCTGCAGGTGGAAGGATGTTGCTGAGTTGGAATGAGTGCAGAGACAAACTATAAGGATGTTGCCAGGACTTGAGGGTCTGACCTATAGGGAGAGGTTGGGAAGGCCAGGACTTTATTCCTTGGCGCGCAGGAGGATGGGGAGGTGTATAAGATCATGAGGGGAAGAGATTGGGTAAACGCACAGTCAGTTACCGGGAGTAGGGGAATGAAGAACCAGGGGACATATGTTTCAGCTGAGAATGGAAAGGTTTAATAGGAACCTGAGAGGCAATGTTTCACTCAGTGGGTGGTGGGTGTATGGAACGAGCTACTGGAGGAGGGAGTCGAGCTACTATAAACAACATTTAAAAGACCTTGTGTAGGAAGGAACTGCAGATGCTAGTTTAAACTGAAGATAGACTGGACTAACAGGTGTATGGATAGGACAGGTTTGGAGGGATATGGGCTAAATGCAGGCAGGTGGGACTAGTGTGGATGGGGCATGTTGGTCGGGGTGGGACTAGTGTAGATGGGGCATGTTGGTCGGGGTGGGACTAGTGTAGATGGGGCATGTTGGTTGGGGTGGGACTAGTGTAGATGGGGCATGTTGGTCGGGATGGGACTAGTGTAGATGGGGCATGTTGTTCGGGGTGGGACTAGTGTGGATGGGGCTTGTTGGTCGGGGTGGGACCAGTTTAGATGGGGCATGTTGGTCGGGGTGGGACTAGTGTAGATGGGGCATGTTGGTCGGGGTGGGACTAGTGTAGATGGGGCATGTTGGTCGGGGTGGGACTAGTGTAGATGGGGCATGTTGGTCGGGGTGGGACTAGTGTAGATGGGGCATGTTGGTCGGGGTGGGACTAGTGTAGATGGGGCATGTTGGTCGGGATGGGACTAGTGTAGATGGGGCATGTTGTTCGGGGTGGGACTAGTGTGGATGGGGCTTGTTGGTCGGGGTGAGACCAGTTTAGATGGGGCATGTTGGTCGGGGTGGAACTAGTGTAGATGGGGCATGTTGGTCAGGGTGGGACTAGTGTGGATGGGGCATGTTGGTCGGGGTGGGACTAGTGTGGATGGGGCATGTTGGTCGGGATGGGACTAGTGTAGATGGGGCATGTTGGTCGGGGTGGGACTAGTGTAGATGGGGCATGTTGGTTGGGGTGGGACTAGTGTAGATGGGGCATGTTGGTCGGGGTGGGACTAGTGTAGATGGGGCATGTTGTTCGGGGTGGGACTAGTGTGGATGGGGCATGTTGGTCGGGGTGGGACTAGTGTAGATGGGGCATGTTGGTTGGGGTGGGACTAGTGTAGATGGGGCATGTTGGTCGGGGTGGGACTAGTGTAGATGGGGCATGTTGGTCGGGGTGGGTGTTGGACTGTCGGGCCTGTTTCCACACTGTATGACTTCATGACCCTGTGACTCTATTCATGAAAAGCATATTCCCTTCAGTTATTGGACATTTTAACAAACTTCTAATATGCCAAGTAAGAATTCTCAACCTTCCAACCTCCCCAGTTGTGGCCCATGCACATTTTTTAATCTGAACTTTCTCTGTAGCTGTAACTCTATTTTCTGCAGCATTGTGGACATGGGTGGTGGTAGAATACAAAGGGTGAACAAAGCGGGGGAGAACATAGGTGAACTGTTAGGAAAAGCCAACACACACAGCAATGACTTCATATTGGATTTAACATTGCATTCCTGCTTTCCGTGCTATTTTGTGCTATGTGCTGACTTAAAATGATGCACAGAGTGCAGTTCAGATTAGTTTATTGTCACTTGTACCGGCTTATGCTTCAGCCCTGAAACTATGCTCTTTGTTGCACTGGTTCACACGCAACAAACGCTTTTCCCTGAATGCCGGTACACGTGACAATAACAGACTCCACTCAACTGAAACAAGTAATTGAAGTGTGGGATGTAGTGAGTGTGAGTTGTGTTTATGGAGTGTGTCCCAAGAATAGGTCATTAGCAAGGTTCACCGCACACTAGAGATACCACCGTGGTATTTAAGAGACTTTGACAGAGGCACGTGGATAACGGAGGGATGTGGATCACACGCGGGCTGAGGAGATTAGTTTAACAGAATCATGTTTGAGACAGACATGGTGGGCTGAAGGGCCTGTCTCTGCTGTACTGTTCTATGCTCTGGAGGTACAAGGTTAATTCCCGGGATGGCGGGACTGTCATATGTTGAGAGAATGGAGCGGCTGGGCTTGTACACTCTGGAGTTTAGAAGGATGAGAGGATATCTCATTGAAATGTCTAAGATTGTTAAGGGCTTGGACATGCTAGAGGCTGGAAACATGTTCCCGATGTTGGGGGAGTCCAGAACCAGGGGCCACAGTTTAAGAATAAGGCATAAGCCATTTAGAACGGAGACGAGGAAACACCTTTTTACACAGAGAGTTGTGAGTCTGTGGAATTCTCTGCCTCAGAGGGCGGTGGAGGCCGGTTCTCTGGATGCTTTCAAGAGAGAGCTAGATAGGGCTCTTAAAGATAGCGGAGTCAGGGGATATGGGGAGAAGGCAGGAACGGGGTACTGATTGGGGATGATCAGCCATGATCACATTGAATGGCGGTGCTGGCTCGAAGGGCCGAATGGCCTACTCATGCAACTATTGTCTATTGTCTCCTTGCTGAGATATTATTATTTTCTAAATCAGGGTCTGAGTAACTAACTTGAAATCACCCGACATTGTGAGTTCCCTGTTCACAGATATGTTCAATTACAATAAACATGGCAGTGCCGCAGTAGTTGTGAATGTGGAGATGTCCACAGCCAGCTCTCCCTGCACCATCAGACAACCTGCCACACAGTCCTGCCTGCACCACAAACCTGTGCAGGAAAGCTGGGTGTGGGTGGGAACCCACTGATGCAGCTCACTGTTCATGCATGCAGCGGCCCACAGATACTGCGCCTCATGTTGCAGCTCGTGTCTGCAGGGTTGCACCTGTGCAGTAAACCATGCTGACACTTGCTCAGCACAAGTTTCAACCCATTTCACCAGCTGCAAGGCCAATCGCATGGCATTTATTGTTCTCATTATTAACGTTTGGACTTCCTGTATACCTGTGTCTATAGAGTGCCCAGCACACAGGCCAATCACTGATCAGTCATCCCCATCCCCATCCCCATCCCCATCCCCATTCCCATCCCCCCATCCCCATTCCCATCCCCCTCCCATCCCCATCCCCATCCCCATCCCCACCCTCATCCCCATCCCCATCCCCATCCCCATCCCCATCCCCATCCCCATCCCCATCCATCCATCCATCCATCCATCCATCCATCCATCCATCCATCCATCCATCCATCCATCCATCCATCCATCCATCCATCCATCCATCCATCCATCCATCCATCCATCCATCCATCCATCCATCCATCCATCCATCCATCCATCCATCCATCCATCCATCCATCCATCCATCCATCCATCCATCCATCCATCCATCCATCCATCCATCCATCCATCCATCCATCCATCCATCCATCCATCCATCCATCCATCCATCCATCCATCCATCCATCCATCCATCCATCCATCCATCCATCCATCCATCCATCCATCCATCCATCCATCCATCCATCCATCCATCCATCCATCCATCCATCCATCCATCCATCCATCCATCCATCCATCCATCCATCCATCCATCCATCCATCCATCCATCCATCCATCCATCCATCCATCCATCCATCCATCCATCCATCCATCCATCCATCCATCCATCCATCCATCCATCCATCCATCCATCCATCCATCCATCCATCCATCCATCCATCCATCCCCATCCCCATCCCCATCCCCATCCCCCCATCCTCCCATCCCCATCCCCATCCCCATCCCCATCCCCATCCCCATCCCCATCCCCATCCCCATCCCCATCCCCATCCCCCTCCCATCCCCATCCCCATCCCCATCCCTATCCCTATCCCCATTCCCATTCCTATCTATCTTTGCTTGCAGTGGAGAAGGCTGAGGGCGTGACCACTTGGAGTGACATAAATGTATGCGGGATAAGTAGGATTTATCCTTAAAAAATGTTTTGTCCCGTAGTGGTGGTATCAACGACTGAAGAGGGGGGAGGTTTGAGGTGAGAGGGAAGTATTTGGGATGAGAGCTGAGGGGGGTGTTTCACACGGAGCCACACTGCCTGAAGGGCGCACAGATGTACAGCGGTAGAGTTGTGTCCTCACAGCGTCAACCCCACAGGTGCTGTCTGTACGGAGTTTGCATGTTCTCCCCGTGATCTGCATGGGTTTTCTCCGGGAGATCCGGTTTCCTCCCACACTCCAAAGATGTACCAGTTTATAGGTTAATTGGCTTGGTATAAATGTAAAACTGTCCCTAGTGTGTAGGATAGTGTTAATGTGCGGGGATCGCTGGTCGGTGTGGACTCGGTGGGCCAAAGGGCCTGAATCCGCGCTGTATCTCTAAACTAAACTAAACTAAATAAGATGGGGTGGGGCAGAGGATCTCAGATGTTTCTGTAATATCCAGATCATCCGTGAATCACTGGCTTAGGAAAATGGGAGGTACAACGAGACCTGGGTGTGCTTGTACATCAGTCACTGAAAGTTAGCATGCAGGTACAGCAGGCAATGAAGAAAGCTAATGGCATATTGGCCTTCATTGCAAAACAAATTGAGTTTAGGAGCAAGGAGATCCTACTGCAGTTGTACAGGGGCCTGGTGAGACTGCACCTGGAGTCTTGTGTTCAATTTTGGTCTCCTAATTTGAGGAAGGACATTATTGCTATTGAGGGAGTGCAGCATAGATTTACAAGGTTAATTCCCGGGATGGCGGGACTGTCATATGCTGAGAGAATGGGTCGACTAGGATTGTATTCACTGGAATTTAGTAGGATGAGACGGGATCTTATAGAAACGTATAAAATTAATCAAGGATTGGACATGCTAGTTGCAGCAAAAATGTTCCCGATGTTGGGGGAGTCCAAAACCAGGGGTCACAGTTTAAGAGTAAGGGTTAGGCCATTTAGGACTGAGCTGAGGAAAATCTTTTTCACCCAGAGATTTGGGAATCTGTGGAATTCTCTGCCACAGAAGGCAATGGAGGCCAATTCACTGGATGTTTTCAAGAGAGAGTTAGATAGGGCTAAAGGAATCAAGGGATATGGGGAAAAAGCAGAAACGGGGTACTGATCATGGATGATCAGCCATGATCATATTGAATGGCGGTGCTGGCTTGAAGGGCCGAATGGCCTACTCCTGCACCTATTTTTCTACGTTTCTATGTTCCTAAGGCATGGAGGGCTAGTAGGAGACGTGGGCACCGCGGGCTGAAGGGCCTGTTTCTTTGCTGCCTGTCACTTTGACTCAATCTGAGGAAACTAAAGATCAAAACAAGGCTGTGTATTAATGTGATGTCTCTGAAGGTAGTTAGTGAATTATTCCATTCTGTTTCACTCTATTTCTCACTAAAGCAATTTGTGTGTTGTATCAATTGCAGAGATTGTAAATGTTTTGTTGAATTGAATGTCGTTGCCTCACGTACATTTTCCATGAAGTTGAAAAATGTCCACGAGAGCCCCGAGTACCGACAAGCGGCCATTACCGTAAATCTCCAAGTTCGAATCAGGGCAAACTCGGGAGAGCTCTTGGAATGAACTCGTACAGTGGGACAGGGCTATTACTTACTCTTTACTTTAAAGTGCCACATTCTCAAAACGATGATGTAATATATTCTTTAAGGTAGTGTAGTGTAGGATTGACATGCAGAAGATTATAGTGTCTGACACAGGGTCAAAGCACCAGTTTCTGCTTTCAATTTCATTTCAGATTTTCCCTGAATAAATGACTAACCGCATGCAAACTGATTATCTGACCCTTTGTCGCACAATCAGTTGTATTTGCTTCCTCTGCAGAAATGCAGAGAGCCTTCAGGAATCCACTTAGGAAGAGTTCTTCAGCAGCTCCTCGAGAGCAAGGATAAGTCGAACGCTGCTTGTCAGGCAGCTCTGTGGCTAACGAAACCCATGTGGGAAGCACAGAGCCTTTCCCGTGCGGGTGAGAGGGGGTCGCTGTGACATGGGGTCCTCCTTCACTGAAGATGCCCTCTGTCTGTTTGCTGCATGGACCTATGGTTGTCCTGCATGCCCCTTCTCGACTCAGACCAGTCGTGGTCAGAGTTTCTCAGCAATCATTGGAGATGATCTTGCAGCTGCACAGCATGAAAACAGGCCCTTCGGCCCACCTTGGCCATGCTGACCAGCTTGGCATCCTAGCCAAGTCCCATTTCTCCACATTGGGTTCATAAAAGGACATGGCTTTAGAAAGGAGATGAGAAGTAATTTCTTTAGCCACAGGGTGGTGAATCTGTGGAATTCATTGTCACAGATGGTTGTGGAGGCCGACAATGGATATTTTAAGGCAGAGATTGACAGATTATTGAATGATTAGTACAGGTGTCAAGGGTTACAGGGAGAAGGCAGGAGAATGGGGTTGAGAGGGAGAGATAGATCAGCCACGATTGAATGGTGGAGCAGAATTGATGGGCTGAATGGCCTAATTCTGCTCCTGTAACTGATGAACTAATCTAACCCCGTCCTATCCCATATATCTGTCCAAATGTATTTTTAAATCGTGCACTTGAACCTGAGTCAAGCTTTGAGCACATCATTAATGACCCCACACCAGGCCCTTGGATGAGGCTGATGGTTGTGGGGAAGAAGCTGTTCCTAAACCTGGACGTTACAGTTTTCAGGCTCCTGTACCTTCTTCCCGATGGCAATGGTGAAATGAGAGTGTGGCCAGGATGGTGTGGGTCTTTGATGATGTTGGCTGCCTATTTAACGCAGTCACTGCGATAGATCCCTTCGATGGTGGGGAGGACAGAGCCGGTGATGGACTGGGCAGTGGTCACAACTTTTTGCAGTCTTTTCCGCTCCTGGATGTTCAAGTTGCCGAACCAAGCCACGATGCAGCCAGTCAGAATGCTCTCTACTGTGCACCTGTAGAAGTTCAAGAGAATCCTCGTTGACATACCGACTTTCCGTAATCTATTCATAGAGCGATACAGCATGGAAGCAGGCCCTTCAGCCTAACTTGCCCACACCGCCCAACATGTCCCAGCTACACTAATCATAGAGTGATACAGTGTGGAAACAGGCCCTTCAGCTCAACTTGCCCACATCGGCCAACATGTCCCAGCTACACTAGTCCCACTTGCCTGAGCTTGGTTCATATCCCTAAAATCCTGTGCTATCCATGTACCTATCTGTTTGTTAGACGATGGGATAGTCTCAGCCTCAACTACCTCCTCTGGCAGCTTGTTCCATACGCCCACCTTTTTATGTGAAAAAGTTACCCCTCAGATTCCTATTAAATCTTTTCCCCTTCACCTTGAACCTATGTCCTAGATTCCCCTCCTCTGGGCAAGAGACTCTGCGCATCGACCTGATCTATTCCTCCTGGAGCAAGTGGATGTTGAAGGAATCTCATTACTGAATCTTTACAAAAGTAACTCATTCTTTTTTTATAATTGGAATTTGAAAATAACCCGTTCATTCACACCATTCCTTTTAAAGTAAAATGGCAGTGCCTAAAAGATGCTTCAAATTGATGATCACATTCATGTTTTAGTTTATAGTGCAAGGTAGTGTCTGAAAAAGTTCAATTAATGATAGTCTTAGGGTCTCCAATGAGGCAGATGGGAGGTCAGGACCGCTCTCTAGTTGGTGACAGGATGGTTCAGTTGCCTGATAACAGCTGGGTAGAAACTGTCTCTGAATCTGGAGGTGTGCGTTTTCACACTTCTGTACCTCTTGCCTGATGGGAGAGGGGAGAAGAGAGAGTAGCCGGTGGGGAGGGGGAGGGGGGAGGTGAAACTGGTCCGAGATTATCCTGCTGGCCTTGCCGAGGCAGTGTAGAAGGGAGGGAGTGAGGGGTCTGCACGATGCACGTAGGGTTCAAAGCAACATCAGTTCTGTTGGCATAGTATCTTGAGACAAAGTGCAGTGGACACCACACAGCAACATGGACACCACACAACAACATGGACACCACACAACAACATGGACGCCCCAAGAAGAGTAAGGTGACATGCCTCAATGACTATCGACCAGTGGCACTAACGCCGGTGGTGATGAAGTGCTTTGAGAGGATGATCATGGAGCAAATCAACTCCTACATCGACAAAAACCTGGACCCACTGCAGTTCGCGTACCGCCACAACAGATCAACGGTGGATGCGATCTCGCTGGCCCTCCACTCCGCACTGGACCACTTGGACAACAAAAACTCATATGTCAGGCTGTTATTCATTGATTACAGCTCGGCATTTAACACAATCATCCCCTCCAAACTGGTTACCAAACTCGCAGAACTGGGTCTCTGCGCATCCCTCTGCAACTGGATCCTCGACTTCCTCGTCCACAGACCACAGTCTGTTCGTATTGGTGGAAATGTGTCAGCCTCAATAACAATCAGCACGGGAGCACCTCAAGGCTGCGTGCTCAGCCCCCTGCTGTACTCACTCTATACCCATGACTGCGTAGCGAACCACAGTGCGAACTCCATCATCAAGTTCGCTGACGACACCACTATTGTGGGGCGTATCACTGATGGGGATGAGTCAGAGTACAGAAGAGAGATCGAGCAACTGTCCATATGGTGCCAGCGCAATAACCTGGCCCTCAACACCAGCAAAACCAAGGAACTGATTGTGGACTTTGGAAGGAGTAGGAGGGGGACCCACAGCCCCATTTATATCAACGGGTCGATGGTTGAAAGGGTCAAGAGCTTCAAATTCCTGGGCGTGCACATCTCTGAAGATCTTTCCTGGTCCGAGAACACTAATGCAATCATCAAAAAAGCACATCAGCGCCTCTACTTCCTGAGAAGATTACGGAGAGTCGGATTGTCAAGGAAGACTCTCTCTAACTTCTACAGGTGCACAGTCGAGAGCATGCTGACCGGTTGCATCGTGGCTTGGTTCGGCAATTTGAGCGCCCTGGAAAGGAAAAGACTACAAAAAGTAGTAAACACTGCCCAGTCCATCATCGGCTCTGACCTTCCTTCCATCGAGGGGATCTATCGCAGTCGCTGCCTCAAAAAGGCTGGCAGTATCATGAAAGACCCACACCATCCTGGCCACACACTCATCTCCCTGCTACCTTCAGGTAGAAGGTACAGGAGCCTGAAGACTGCAACAACCAGGTTCAGGAATAGTTACTTCCCCTCAGCCATCAGGCTATTAAACCTGGCTCGGACAAAACTCTGATTATTACCAACCACTTTCTGTTATTTGCACTATCAGTTTATTTATTCATGTGTGTATATATTTATATCATGGTATATGGACACATTTATCTGTTTTGTAGTAAATGCCTACTATTTTCTGTGTGCTTAAGCAAAGCAAGAATTTCATTGTCCTATACAGGGACACATGACAATAAACTAACTTGAACTTGAACTTGAACACAACAACATGGACACCACACAACAACATGGACACCACACAACAACATGGACACCACAACAACATGGACACCACACAGCAACATGGACACCACACAACAACATGGACACCACACAACATGGACACCACACAACAACATGGACACCACACAGCAACATGGACACCGCAACAACATGGACACCACACAACAACATGGACACCACACAACATGGACACCGCAACAACATGGACACCACACAACATGGACACCACACAACATGGACACCACACAGCAACATGGACACCACACAACAACATGGACACCACACAACATGGACACCACACAACATGGACACCACACAGCAACATGGACACCACACAACAACATGGACACCACACAACAACATGGACACCACACAACATGGACACCACACAACAACATGGACACCACACAGCAACATGGACACCGCAACAACATGGACACCACACAACAACATGGACACCACAACAACATGGACACCACACAACATGGACACCACACAACAACATGGACACCACAACAACATGGACACCACACAACATGGACACCGCAACAACATGGACACCACACAGCAACATGGACACCACACAACATGGACACCGCAACAACATGGACACCACACAACAACATGGACACCACAACAACATGGACACCACAACAACATGGACACCACACAACAACATGGACACCACACAACAACATGGACACCGCAACAACATGGACACCACACAGCAACATGGACACCACACAACATGGACACCGCAACAACATGGACACTACACAACAACATGGACACCACAACAACATGGACACCACACAACAACATGGACACCACACAGCAACATGGACACCACACAACATGGACACCGCAACAACATGGACACCACACAACAACATGAACACCACAACAACATGGACACCACACAACAACATGGACACCACAACAACATGGACACCACACAACAACATGGACACCACACAACATGGACACCACAACAACATGGACACCACACAGCAACATGGACACCACACAGCAACATGGACACCACACAGCAACATGGACACCACACAACATGGACACCGCAACAACATGGACACCACACAACAACATGGACACCACACAACAACATGGACACCACACAACAACATGGACACCACACAACATGGACACCACACAACAACATGGACACCACACAGCAACATGGACACCACACAACAACATGGACACCACACAACATGGACACCACACAACAACATGGACACCACACAACATGGACACCACACAACAACATGGACACCACACAACATGGACACCACACAACAACATGGACACCACACAACATGGACACCACACAACATGGACACCACACAACATGGACACCACACAACGACATGGACACCACACAACAACATGGACACCACACAGCAACATGGACACCACACAACAACATGGACACCACACAACAACATGGACACCACACAACAACATGGACACCACACAACAACATGGACACCACACAACAACATGGACACCACACAACAACATGGACACCACACAACATGGACACCACACAACAACATGGACACCACACAGCAACATGGACACCGCAACAACATGGACACCACACAACAACATGGACACCACAACAACATGGACACCACACAACATGGACACCACACAACAACATGGACACCACAACAACATTGACACCACACAACATGGACACCGCAATAACATGGACACCACACAGCAACATGGACACCACACAACATGGACACCACACAGCAACATGGACACCACACAACATGGACACCGCAACAACATGGACACCACACAACAACATGGACACCACAACAACATGGACACCACAACAACATGGACACCACACAACAACATGGACACCACAACAACATGGACACCACAACAACATGGACACCACACAACATGGACACCACACAACAACATGGACACCACAGCAACATGGACACCACACAACAACATGGACACCACACAACATGGACACCACACAACATGGACACCACAACAACATGGACACCACACAACAACATGGACACCACAACAACATGGACACCACAACAACATGGACACCACAACAACATGGACACCACACAGCAACATGGACACCACACAACATGGACACCACACAACAACATGGACACCACACAACATGTACACCACACAACATGGACACCACACAACATGGACACCACACAACGACATGGACACCACACAACAACATGGACACCACACAGCAACATGGACACCACACAACAACATGGACACCACACAACAACATGGACACCACACAACAACATGGACACCACACAACAACATGGACACCACACAACAACATGGACACCACACAACAACATGGACACCACACAACATGGACACCACACAACAACATGGACACCACACAGCAACATGGACACCGCAACAACATGGACACCACACAACAACATGGACACCACAACAACATGGACACCACACAACATGGACACCACACAACAACATGGACACCACAACAACATGGACACCACACAACATGGACACCGCAACAACATGGACACCACACAGCAACATGGACACCACACAACATGGACACCACACAGCAACATGGACACCACACAACATGGACACCGCAACAACATGGACACCACACAACAACATGGACACCACAACAACATGGACACCACAACAACATGGACACCACACAACAACATGGACACCACAACAACATGGACACCACAACAACATGGACACCACACAACATGGACACCACACAACAACATGGACACCACACAGCAACATGGACACCACACAGCAACATGGACACCACACAACATGGACACCACAACAACATGGACACCACACAACATGGACACCGCAACAACATGGACACCACACAGCAACATGGACACCACACAGCAACATGGACACCACACAACAACATGGACACCACACAACATGGACACCGCAACAACATGGACACCGCAACAACATGGACACCACACAGCAACATGGACACCACACAACAACATGGACACCACACAACATGGACACCACAACAACATGGACACCACACAGCAACATGGACACCACACAACATGGACACCACACAACAACATGGATGCTACATCACACATCTGCCAGCTGCAAGCAGAGACCTCACGACGCAGTCATGGAGTGTACAGAATGGGTAGGTTCACCCAGTGCGTTGCCAGAGTGATGTTTATGTGATCATTTGCCGCTGCCACTGCTCTAAATGACCGTGGCTGCGGCAGTAACCATGTCTGCGGCAGTAACCGTGTCTGCGGCTCTAACCGTGTCTGCGGCTCTAACCGTGTCTGCGGCAGTAACCGTATCTGCGGCTCTAACCGTGTCTGCGGCACTAACCGTGTCTGCGGCACTAACCGTGTCTGCGGCAGTAACCGTGTCTGCGGCACTAATCGTGTCTGCGGCAGTAACCGTGTCTGCGGCAGTAACCGTGTCTGTGGCTCTAACCGTGTCTGCGGCTCTAACCGTGTCTGCGGCAGTAACCGTGTCTGCGGCTCTAACCATGTCTGCGGCTCTAACCGTGGCTGCGGCAGTAACCGTGTCTGCGGCACTACCCGTGGCTGCGGCTCTAACAGTGTCTGCGGCACTAACCGTGTCTGCGGCTCTAACCGTGTCTGCGGCACTAACCGTGTCTGCGGCTCTAACCGTGGCTGCGGCTCTAACAGTGTCTGCGGCACTAACCGTGTCTGCGGCTCTAACCGTGTCTGCGGCTCTAACCGTGTCTGCGGCAGTAACCGTGTCTGCGGCTCTAACCGTGGCTGCGGCAGTAACCGTGTCTGCGGCACTAACCGTGTCTGCGGCTCTAACCGTGTCTGCGGCTCTAACCGTGTCTGCTGCCCTAACCGTGTCTGCGGCTCTAACCGTGTCTGCGGCAGTAACCGTGTCTGCGGCACTATCCGTGTCTGCGGCAGTAACCGTGTCTGCGGCAGTAACCGTGTCTGCGGCAGTAACCGTGTCTGCGGCTCTAACCGTGTCTGCGGCTCTAACCGTGTCTGCGGCTCTAACCGTGGCTGCGGCACTAACCGTGTCTGCGGCTCTAACCGTGTCTGCGGCAGTAACCGTGTCTGCGGCACTAACCGTGTCTGCGGCACTAACCGTGTCTGCGGTTCTAACCGTGGCTGCGGCTCTAACCGTGTCTGCGGCTCTAACCGTGGCTGTGGCTAACCGTGGCTGCGGCAGTAACAGTGTCTGCGGCTCTAACCGTGTCTGCGGCTCTAACCGTGGCTGCAGCTCTAACCGTGGCTGCGGCAGTAACAGTGTCTGCGGCTCTAACCGTGTCTGCGGCTCTAACCGTGGCTGCGGCTCTAACCGTGTCTGCGGCAGTAACCGTGTCTGCGGTAGTAACCGTGTCTGCGGCACTAGATGGCGGTGACTTGCCTGAAGTAAACCACACTCTGTGTCCACAGACATTTATGAATGATGACTGCTTGCAGCCAGTTCGGACAGACTCTACACAGATGAAATTCAAGAGTCAATAGTCACGAATGTTTTATTGTCATATGTCCCAGATAGGACAACGAAATTCTTATGGGCCACACAACATGGACACCACACAACATGGACACCACAACAACATGGACACCACACAGCAACATGGACACCACACAACAACATGGACACCACACAACATGGACACCACACAACATGGACACCACACAGCAACATGGACACCACACAGCAACATGGACACCACACAACATGGACACCACACAACATGGACACCACACAGCAACATGGACACCACACAGCAACATGGACACCACACAACATGGACACCACAACAACATGGACACCACAACAACATGGACACCACACAACATGGACACCACACAGCAACATGGACACCACACAACATGGACACCACACAGCAACATGAACACCACACAACAACATGGACACCACACAGCACCACGCAGTAACCGTGTCTGCGGCTCTAACCATGTCTGCGGCTCTAACCGTGGCTGCGGCAGTAACCGTGTCTGCGGCACTACCCGTGGCTGCGGCTCTAACAGTGTCTGCGGCACTAACCGTGTCTGCGGCTCTAACCGTGTCTGCGGCACTAACCGTGTCTGCGGCTCTAACAGTGTCTGCGGCTCTAACCGTGTGTGCGGCACTAACCGTGTCTGCGGCTCTAACCGTGACTGCGGCAGTAACCGTGTCTGCGGCACTAACCGTGTCTGCGGCAGTAACCGTGTCTGCGGCACTAACCGTGTCTGCGGCTCTAACCGTGTCTGCGGCAGTAACCGTGTCTGCGGCTCTAACCGTGTCTGCGGCTCTAACCGTGTCTGCGGCTCTAACCGTGTCTGCGGCTCTAACCGTGTCTGCGGCTCTAACCGTGTCTGCGGCACTAACCGTGTCTGCGGAACTAACCGTGTCTGCGGCTCTAACCGTGTCTGCGGCACTAACCGTGTCTGCGGCAGTAACCGTGTCTGCGGCAGTAACCGTGTCTGCGGCTCTAACCGTGTCTTCGGCTCTAACCTTGTCTGCGGCTCTAACCGTGTCTGCGGCTCTAACCGTGTCTGCGGCACTACCCGTGGCTGCGGCTCTAACAGTGTCTGCGGCAGTAACCGTGTCTGCGGCTCTAACCGTGTCTGCGCCAGTAACCGTGTCTGCGGCACTAACCGTGTCTGCGGCTCTAACCGTGTCTGCGGCAGTAACCGTGTCTGCGGCACTAACCGTGTCTGCGGCTCTAACCGTGTCTGCGGCAGTAACCGTGTCTGCAGCTCTAACAGTGTCTGCGGCAGTAACTGTGTCTGCGGCACTAACCGTGTCTGCGGCTCTAACCATGTCTGCGGCAGTAACCGTGTCTGCGGCACTAACCGTGTCTGCGGCTCTAACCGTGTCTGCGGCTCCAACCGTGTCTGCGGCATTAATCCTGTCTGCGGCTCTAACCGTGTCTGCGGCACTAACCGTGTCTGCGGCTCTAACCGTGTCTGCGGCTCTAACCGTGTCTGCGGCAGTAACCGTGTCTGCGGCAGTAACCGTGTCTGCGGCTCTAACCGTGTCTGCGGCACTAACCGTGTCTGCGGCAGTAACCGTGTCTGCGGCAGTAACCTTGTCTGCGGCACTAACCGTATCTGCGGCTCTAACCGTGTCTGCGGCTCTAACCGTGTCTGCGGCAGTAACCGTGTCTGTGGCTCTAACCGTGTCTGCGGCTCTAACAGTGTCTGCGGCAGTAACCGTGTCTGCGGCCGTAACCATGTCTGCGGCACTAACCGTGGCTGCGGCTCTAACAGTGTCTGCGGCAGTAACCTTGTCTGCGGCTCTAACCGTGTCTGCGGCACTAACCGTGTCTGCGGCTCTAACCGTGTCTGCGGCAGTAACCTTGTCTGCGGCTCTAACCGTGTCTGCGGCACTAACCGTGTCTGCAGCTCTAACCGTGTCTGCGGCTCTAACCGTGGCTGCGGCTCTAACCGTGGCTGCGGCTCTAACAGTGTCTGCGGCAGTAACCTTGTCTGCGGCTCTAACCGTGTCTGCGGCACTAACCGTGTCTGCGGCTCTAACCGTGTCTGCGGCTCTAACCGTGTTTGCGGCACTAACCGTGGCTGCGGCTCTAACCGTGTCTGCGGCACTACCCGTGGCTGCGGCTCTAACAGTGTCTGCGGCAGTAACCTTGTCTGCGGCTCTAACCGTGTGCGGCTCTAACCGTGTCTGCGGCTCTAACCGTGTCTGCGGCAGTAACCGTGTCTGCGGCTCTAACCGTGTCTGCGGCAGTAACCGTGTCTGCGGCTCTAACCGTGTCTGCGGCAGTAACCGTGTGTGCGGCAGTAACCGTGTCTGCGGCTCTAACCGTGTCTGCGGCAGTAACCGTGTCTGCGGCAGTAACCGTGTCTGCGGCTCTAACCGTGTCTGCGGCTCTAACCGTGTCTGTGGCAGTAACAGTGTCTGCGGCTCTAACCGTGTCTGCAGCTCTATCTGTGTCTGCGGCTCTAACCGTGTCTGTGGCAGTAACAGTGTCTGCGGCTCTAACCGTGGCTGCGGCTCTAACCGTGTCTGCGGCTCTAACCGTGTCTGCGGCTCTAACCGTGTCTGCGGCACTAACCGTGTCTGCGGAACTAACCGTGTCTGCGGCTCTAACCGTGTCTGCGGCACTAACCGTGTCTGCGGCAGTAACCGTGTCTGCGGCAGTAACCGTGTCTGCGGCTCTAACCGTGTCTACGGCTCTAACCTTGTCTGCGGCTCTAACCGTGTCTGCGGCTCTAACCGTGTCTGCGGCACTACCCGTGGCTGCGGCTCTAACAGTGTCTGCGGCAGTAACCGTGTCTGCGGCTCTAACCGTGTCTGCGCCAGTAACCGTGTCTGCGGCACTAACCGTGTCTGCGGCTCTAACCGTGTCTGCGGCAGTAACCGTGTCTGCGGCACTAACCGTGTCTGCGGCTCTAACCGTGTCTGCGGCAGTAACCGTGTCTGCGGCTCTAACAGTGTCTGCGGCAGTAACCGTGTCTGCGGCACTAACCGTGTCTGCGGCTCTAACCATGTCTGCGGCTCTAACCGTGTCTGCGGCAGTAACCGTGTCTGCGGCACTAACCGTGTCTACGGCTCTAACAGTGTCTGCGGCAGTAATCGTGTCTGCGGCTCTAACCGTGTCTGCGGCTCCAACCGTGTCTGCGGCAGTAACCGTGTCTGCGGCTCTAACCGTGTCTGCGGCACTAACCGTGTCTGCGGCTCTAACCGTGTCTGCGGCTCTAACCGTGTCTGCGGCAGTAACCGTGTCTGCGGCAGTAACCGTGTCTGCGGCTCTAACCGTGTCTGCGGCACTAACTGTGTCTGCGGCAGTAACCGTGTCTGCGGCAGTAACCTTGTCTGCGGCACTAACCGTATCTGCGGCTCTAACCGTGTCTGCGGCTCTAACCGTGTCTGCGGCAGTAACCGTGTCTGTGGCTCTAACCGTGTCTGCGGCTCAAACAGTGTCTGCGGCAGTAACCGTGTCTGCGGCCGTAACCGTGTCTGCGGCACTAACCGTGGCTGCGGCTCTAACAGTGTCTGCGGCAGTAACCTTGTCTGCGGCTCTAACCGTGTCTGCGGCACTAACCGTGTCTGCGGCTCTAACCGTGTCTGCGGCTCTAACCGTGTTTGCGGCACTAACCGTGGCTGCGGCTCTAACCGTGTCTGCGGCACTAACCGTGTCTGCGGCTCTAACAGTGTCTGCGGCAGTAACCTTGTCTGCGGCTCTAACCGTGTCTGCGGCGGCTCTAACCGTGTCTGCGGCTCTAACCGTGTCTGCGGCAGTAACCGTGTCTGCGGCTCTAACCGTGTGTGCGGCAGTAACCGTGTCTGCGGCTCTAACCGTGTCTGCGGCAGTAACCGTGTCTGCGGCAGTAACCGTGTCTGCGGCTCTAACCGTGTCTGCGGCTCTAACAGTGTCTGCGGCACTAACCGTGTCTGCGGCTCTAACCGTGTCTGTGGCAGTAACAGTGTCTGCGGCTCTAACCGTGTCTGCGACACTAACCGTGTCTGCGGCACTAACCGTGTCTACGGCTCTAACCATGTCTGTGGCAGTAACAGTGTCTGCGGCTCTAACCGTGTCTGCGACACTAACCGTGTCTGCGGCTCTAACCGTGTCTGCGACACTAACCGTGTCTGCGGCACTAACCATGTCTACGGCTCTAACCGTGTCTGTGGCAGTAACAGTGTCTGCGGCTCTAACCGTGTCTGCGGCTCTAACCGTGTCTGCGACACTAACCGTGTCTGCGGCTCTAACCGTGTCTGCGGCTCTAACCGTGGCTGTGGCTAACCGTGGCTGCGGCAGTAACAGTGTCTGTGGCTCTAACCGTGTCTGCGGCAGTAACAGTGTCTGCGGCACTAACCGTGTCTGCGGCTCTAACCGTGTCTGCGGCTCTAACCGTGGCTGCGGCTCTAACCGTGGCTGCGGCAGTAACCGTGTCTGCGGCACTAACCGTGTCTGCGGCTCTAACCGTGTCTGCGGCTCTAACCGTGGCTGCGGCTCTAACCGTGTCTGCGGCAGTAACCGTGTCTGCGGTAGTAACCGTGTCTGCGGCACTAGATGGCGGTGACTTGCCTGAAGTAAACCACACTCTGTGTCCACAGACATTTATGAATGATGACTGCTTGCAGCCAGTTCGGACAGACTCTACACAGATGAAATTCAAGAGTCAAGAGTCACGAATGTTTTATTGTCATATGTCCCAGATAGGACAACGAAATTCTTATGGGCCTGTCCCACTTACGCGACTTTTTCGGCGACTACCGGCACCCGTCATAGGTCGTTGCAGGTCGCTGAAAAATGTCAACATGTTGAACATCCAGCGGCGACCAGAAAGACGCTACGACTCTTTGGGCGACTGAGGAGACGACTCACGACCGTACAGGCGACATGTCGCGGGGTGAAGCCTGTATGGTCGTGAGTAGTCGCACAAAGAGACGTACCTTGTTCTGGTCGCCGCTGGATTTTCAACATGTGTAAGTGGTACAGGCCCTTCACTTGCTGCAGCACAGCAAAATATGTAGACATCGTACATAACGCGAGAAAAAAAGTTCAGTGTGTCTATATACACATGAACACAAACTCAATAAATAATCAAATACACTGCAATAATAATAATAATAGTCTGGTGTAGTTCAGAGCTTATTTGTTGTTGTGTTTAATAGCCTGATGGCTGTGGGGAAGCAGCTGTTCCTGAACCTGGACGTTACAGTTTTCATGCTCCTGTACCTTCTTCCCGATGGCAGCGGTGAGATAAGTGAGTGGCCAGGATGGTGTGGGTTTTTCATGATGCTGGCAGCCTTTTTGAGGCAGCGACTGTGATAGATCCCTTCGACGGTGGGGAGGTCAGAGCCGTTGGACTGGGCAGTGGTCACAACTTTCTGCATTCTTTTCCGCTCCTGGACGTTCAAGTTGCTCTCTGATAGATGTCAATGCAGCTTTGACCACATAAATTCACCACATAATAAATAGGGAATTCATCAAATCCTTCTCCATCTTTTGAAAGATTCGGTGAATGAGTTAAAAAATTGTGGCAGGGTTCTGTCAAATGTGCAGGTTTAAAATAATCCCAGACCTTTCACATTTTTTCATTTTCACTTCACACAAGCTTTGGTTCATGACTCATGACGCCTGTCATAAATTAACCTGGCTGTGGAAACTTGAAATCTCCAGTTAGAGTCATGGAATGATATGGCACAGAAACAGGCCCTTCAGCCCAACTCATCCAACTCAGCCAGTCAAGATGGTGCATCTTAAGGGCCTGTCCCACTTACGCGACTTACGCGACTGCCAGCACCCGTCATAGAGTCATACAGCATGGAAACAGGCTCTTCAGCCCAACCTGTCCATTCCGACCAACATGCCCCATCTACACTAGTCCCACCTGCCCACATTTGGCCCATACAGGTATATTCCTATACATTTCTATCCATGTATATGTCCAAATGTTTTTAAAGTTGGTATAGTTATTTCTCTATTCCCCTCATGGTCTTATATATCTCCATAAGATCACCCCTCAGCCTCCTGCACTCGAAGGGATAAAGTCCTCGCCTCCCTATAGCTCAGGCCCTCCAACCCTGGCAACATCCTCGTAAATCTTCTCTGCATTCTTTCCATGCTATTAGTTGTATCTTTATGATTCTGTTTGAACTGGAACTCCTATGGTTAATACATCTATTGGCAGATGAAGGTTTCAACCTGGAGTGAGGAATGTTTGTCTTTACTTTGCATGGAGATTAATTAGAGATTGATTTGCATGGTTTATGTTCAGCAGCTGAACACCGGCTTTGCTTTGGAAGATTTTATGCTTGTCATTATTTTATTTTGTTTGTGACCTTCAATGATATTTGGGGATCGGTATCTGTTGACTGCCAATGTTGTTGAGAGTTATGGCGTTAGGGTGAAGTATTCGCCATAAAGCAGAGGTTATATGCAAAATTAAACTATCAAAGTAGATGTTGTTGATTGTGTTTAAGAAGGAACTGCAGATGCTGGAAAATCAAAGGCACACAAAAATGCTGGAGAAACTCAGCGGGTGCAGCAGCATCTATGGAGCGAAGGAAATAGGCAACGTTTCGGGCCAAAACCCTTCTTCTGACTGATGGGGGGTGGCGGGGAGAAGAACGGAAAAAGGAGGAGGAATGTTCATGTCCCCAGGATGCAGACTCCCCAAGCGGAATATGAGGTGCTGTTCCTCCAATTTCCAGTGTTGCTCACTCGGGCCATGGAGGAGACCCAGGACAGAGAGGTCGGACGGGGAATGGGAGAGGGAGTTTAAGTGCTGAGCCACCGGAGAGTGTCTGAGGTGTCTTGAACATAGGTAGGGAGGGATTTAACCAAGGGGGATAGGATGGAGTCAAGGTATGTGGAAATGAGTTCAGTGGGGCACGAACAGGCAGAGACAATGGGTCTACCGGGACAGTCAGGTTTGTGGATTTTGGGGAGAAGGTAAAATCGGGCCGTGCGGGGCTGGGGAACGATGAGGTTGGAGGCAACACTTAAACTCCCCCTCCCATTCCGTATCCGACCTCTCTGTCCTGGGTCTCCTCCATGGCCAGAGTGAGCAACACCGGAAATTGGAGGAACAATACAATATACAATACAATTTATTTGTCATTTGAACCCCTTGAGGTTCAAACGAAATGTTGTTTCTGCAGTCATACACACAAGAAAGACCCAAGACACAACACAATTTACACAAACATCCATCACAGCGCATCTCCTACTCGCTGTGATGGAAGGCAAAGACTTATCTCTCCCCTGCACTCCCCATTCCCCTCCCGATGTCAGAGTCAAAGTCAAAGTCAAAGCCCCCGGGCGGGCGATGGTAATTGTCCCGCGGCCATTTATGCCGCGCCGGGTGATGCAAGGCCACGCTCCGGGTCTTGTTGTTGGAGTCCCCATTGTGGCCAACAGCACCTCATATTCCGCTTGGGGCAGCCCTTGCTGTCTCCTCCCCTTCCTCAGCCCTCGGGCTCCTCCTCCTCCTTTTTCCTTTCTTCTCCCCCCCCCCCCCCCCCCCATCAGTCTGAAGAAGGGTTTTGGCCCGAAACGTTGCCTATTTCCTTCGCTCCATAGATGCTGCTGCACCCGCTGAGTTTCTCCAGCACTTTTGTCTACCTTAGATGTTGTTGATCTTGCTTCAACAAATTACCAGCCACCTCTTTGCCAGAGAGTTGTGAGTCAGGGTGATGTGGCCACGGGGGGACATTGTGGCCAACACCAGGGTCCTTGTGTGTGAGGTGAGGAGTAGTGGTGGGTAACAGGGCTGCTGACTGATGTTGCTCCATCAGTTCACCACTGCCTGAGCAGCCACAGCGTAGTGTACGGACTACTCTTGCTGCAGCCATGTCATCATGGAGATTTGACGTTTGGACATTTATTATTTAGAATGGTAAGAATTAAATGTTCAAAAAAAAGGATTAAAGTGATGGGAAGTGTATGGATGAAGGTGAGAATAGTGACTGTTCCAGTTCTGCTCTGACATTTGTAAAGTGGTGAGATCTGTTACTCTGCCATCGTGTGGGTCTGTAGATGTAATTCCTCAAGACACGTGAGTGAGACTATGTTTCTATGTGGTGTCAACAGCTAGTGTGTGGCCTCTGTCACAAACAGCTGCAGGATGCGATGTACCTGCCAGGATGAGAGATTGTGAGTCCTGGGATCTGACATGGGTCGCACCTTCTTGCCTCCAGCTCTGTGTCTGTCGAGCTGGGCCGAAGGGCCTGTTACCGTACAATGACAAAGTGATCAATGACTCTCTCTTTCAGCGCCAATCTAAAACAAAGGAGCCTACCCTAGCAAACTACTATGTTACCTGAAGTCTTTAGAAGGCTAACAATTAAAGTATACGTTTAAGAAGGAGCTGCAGATGCTGGAAAATCAAAGGTAGGCAAAAATGCTGGAGAAACTCAGCGGGTGCAGCAGCATCTATGGAGCGAAGGAAATAGGCAACGTTTCGGGTTGAGACCCTTCTTCAGACTGATGCGAGGGTGGGGGGGGGGGGGGCGGGAAGAAGAAAGGAAGAGGTGGAGACAGTGGGCTGTGGGAGAGCTGAGAAGGGGAGGAGAAAGCAGGGACTACCTGAAATTAGAGAAGTCAATGTTCATACCGCTGGGATGTAAACTACCCAAGCGAAATATGAGGTGTTGCTCCTCCAATTTAGGGTGGTCCTCACTCTGACCATGGAGGAGGCCCAGGACAGAAATGTGGGATTGGGAATGGGAGGGGGAGTTGAAGTGCTGAGCCACAGGGAGGTCAGGTTGCAGGAGTGGTTGCAGGAGGTGCAGGTGAACCTCTGCCGCACCTGGAAAGACTGCTTGAGTCCTTGAATGGATTCGAGGGGGGAGGTAAAGCGACAAGTGTAGCATTTCCTGCGGTTGCAGGGGAAAGTGCCTGGAGAGGGGGTGGTACGGGTGGGAAGGGACAAATTGACCAGGGAGTTACAGAGGGAGCGGTCTCTGCGGAAAGCAGACAGGGGAGGAGATGGGAAGATGTGGCCAGTGGTGGGGTCACGTTGGAGGTGGCTAAAATGTCGGAGGATTATCTGTTGTATTTGATGGCTAGTAGGGTGGAAGGAGAGTAGGGGGACTCTGCCCTTGTTCTGAGTGGGAGGATGGGGAGAGAGAGCAGTGTTGCAGTGTTATTGAAGAAACCCTGGTGAGAGCCTCATCTATGGTAGGGGAGGGGAATCCCCGTTCCCTGAAGAAGCCCTGGTGTGGAACACCTCATCCTGAGTGCAGATCAATCAATCAATCAATCAATCAATCAACCTTTATTGTCATCTTGCAAAGCAACATTTGTACAGTGCAAAATGAGAAGACGTTTCCCAGGGAATACCGGAACATCGCACATAAATCTTAAACATTTCACACATAATAACAGTAAAAACAATCCAGTCCCTGATGAAACAGTATAAATAGTTAAAAAGCAGGTAAAACAGCAACATTAAAATACAGTAAAAACAGTCATTAAAACGTCCAGGGCAGCTGATTAAAGTGGCCAGTGCCAGAGTTATTAAAATGTCAGTGCAAAGCCGCAGAATCAGGTGACTGTGAGTACAGAGTGACTGTTTAGCAGCCTCACAGCCTGTGGCAGGAAGCTGTTTAGCAGTCTGGTAGTCCGGGCTTTGATGCTTCGATATCTCTTTCCTGATGGCAGGAGATCCAGGTGTATGTGGAGGGGGTGCAGTTTGTCCTTAGCTATTCTCAGAGCTTTTTTCAGACAGTGGCTCCGGAACAGTTCTTAATAATAATAATAATACATTTTATTTTTATAGCGCTTTTCTAAGACTCAAAGTCGCTTTACAATAGTAACAGACAATAGCAAACGGAGAAGCGGCGAACAAACAGCGCCAGCGTCCTCTCCGTGCAGCACATAAAGAAAGAATACAGACATAACAATAATAGACATTTAATCGGAATAACATATAATCGGAATATAACAAATAATAAAGACATCACAGAGACACAAATTAAAAACAGAATTCAATCCAAAAACAGAAAATCAAAAACACAGTGTGAAGAGAGAGCAGTTCTTGTACCGAGGGTAGGGAGACGCCAATGATCCTCTCTGCTCCCCTCACTATCCTCTGCAGAGCCTTCCTGTCTGAGCAGGTACAGTTGGAGTACCATGTGTACATGCAGTACGTGAGTACAGACTCCACCGTGCCCCTGTAGAAAGTCCTGAGGATGTTGGTGGGGAGTGAGGCCTGTTTGAGTTTCCTCAGGTAGTGCAGTCGCTGATGGGCCCGTTTGACAATCCCAGTGATGTTCCTGGACCAGGTGCGGCGTAGACGGAGGAATTGGGAGTAGGGGATGGAGTCCTTACAGGAAGCAGGATGGGAAGAAGTGTAGTCCAGATAGCCATGGGAGTCAGTGGGTTTATAGTGGATGGCGGTCAGTAGTCTATCACCTGCGATGGAGATAGTGAGGTCAAGATATGGTAGGTAGATGTCGGTAATGGTCCAGGTGTATTTGAATGCCGGATGTAAGTTAGTGGTGAAATGGATGAAGTCAGTCAGTTGTGTGTGGGTGCAGGAGGTAGCACCAATGCAATCGTCGATGTAGAGGAGGTAGAGTTTGGGGATGGGGCCCTGGTTCGACGTACCCGACAAAGAGGCAGGCATAGTTGAATTGAATTGAATTGAATCCTTTATTTGTCATTCAGACCTTTCGGTCTGAACGAAATGTCGTTGCCTGCAGCCATACATGTAATAATAACAAAACACAATAAACACAAATTAACTTCCACCACAGTGAGTTCACCAAGCACCTCCTCACTGTGATGGAGGCAAAAGTCTTAGAGTTACTGTCTATTCCCTCCTCTTCTCCCTCTGCGCTGAGGCGATACCCCACCGGGCGATGGTAAGTCAGTCCCGCGGTTCAAGCTCCGCGGCCCGGGGGTGGTCGAACATGCCGCCCTCCAGTCCAGCGGACGCAGCTGTTGCAACGGGTGCTCCGGAAAACAGGCACCAGCCTGTGACCTGCG